>NW_021941524.1:0-28537 GCF_902148855.1 Sphaeramia orbicularis | reverse complement strand
TTCATCCAGACCTTCAGGTATTACTCCCAGACCTGCCACTGTGAAGTTTTGTGGGATGTTCATTTTAAAAACCTCCTTCAAGGCATTGAAAACCTCCCTCCAAAACACACTTAACTCAGGACAAAGCCAAAATATATGAGTGTGATTAGTTATATCATCAGAGTCTTTGTCTGTTAGCAAGATAACTCGAAACGTTAAGGACAGATTGGATGAAATTTTCAGGAAATGTTGATACGACAGAAGGAACAAATGATAAATTTTGGTGTTGATTGAGAGGGGCACTGATCTGCTCTCCGAGTGTTTGTCTAGTTTTTTTTTTTTAATGAGTGGGTGTATATATGAGTGCAGAAAATGTATGGTTGTTAAGTATAGATGGGTATATTGTGTGTTTTCTAGTACTTTGTAAAATCTCCTTCAATTAAATAAGTCTATTAAAAAAAAAAAAAAAAGGAAAATAATAACCCAAAATTTTCTGTTTTAGTGTGAAAAAAGTAAAAAAAAAAAAGGACATGTGAAAATTTTTACATCTGCAAACCAGTGTATTAGACAGAAATGGGAGAAACTGGGTGTGTAAAAAAAAAAAAAAAAAAAAAAAAAAAACGGGTAAAACAGGGTGTGTAATACTGTAAACTAGAAAAGCACTTGGAGAGCACAGACCTCTGCCAAGGCAGATACCCCCCCCACACTGGACCCCTTGGTGGGCTGGTTCTGGCTCAAGGGCCTCATTTCAATAGAATAGAATAGAATAGAGTAGAATAGAATAGAATAGAATAGAGTAGAATAGAATAGAATAGAATAGAATAGAATAGAATAGAATAGAATGTCTTTATTGTCATTATACATATACAACAAAATTATAAGAGACAACCTCTGTACTAAAGAAAGCACCCAGCAGAAAACAAATGAATACAACTAATACAAGTATAGTACACCACCACATGAGTAAATGTTTTCTTAAGGCTTCCATAAGAAAGAATGACACTGCAGTGTTGAAACGGTGTAAGTGTTGACTTTTCTTTAATTCAAGTGTCATTCCACAAATGGAATAAATGGATAATCTTATATGAATAACACCACGTACTGGATTATTTGTGCTGTGTTTATTCTGGATCTGAGGTAGTGTACATCTGTGATTCAACGGGTTTGAGTGTCTTTAAACCATTAAAGTTGAACTCAAATATTAGTGGACTGAACTGGTCCCATTGTCCTGTTCTGCTGTCGGATCACAGTGCCTATTTACATGTTGTTCCATTCCAACACACTTATGTAACCGGAGTTTCCATGAACTGTGTGTCTTCAGATATGCCCTTACTGGTGGCACTGGGAGTGGGTTCAGGTTGTTTTTTCCAGTCAGCAGTTTTGTGACCAGAGCAGCAACTTACAGCCCTGACCCACATGTTTTCTGTCTGTCTGGTTTTTTTTTTTTTTTTTGTTTTTTTGGTAACTGAATCTTTATTGAGTTTTACGGACAATTATAACAATAACCAAAAACAAACACACAAAAATACACATATATTTTAGAAATGTCCATATGTTACTGTGCTTTAGAAGATGACTGGGGACGTTCTGAACATATATTGGGTTTTTCAATTCCACTGATTCCTGATGTTCTATATGTGTAACTTTCAGGACACTACCATTCTTAAAGAGGATGAATATTTAGTTAAACTACTCTGAATAGCTGCAAAAAACAAACTATAACAAGGGACTGAGGAAGGCAAACATCCCATCAAAGGACCAGTGGATATCCTCAATTGATGAACTATTTCTAATGGAAAAATTAACACACAGACTGAGACTGAAAGAACCACAAGTGGATAAGAAGTGGAATAAATCGACTATATTTACACTAAATCAATAGATTGACTGTTGCTACCTGGGCATTGTTTTCTTTGTACTCGTTTGTTCTCATGTTTGTCTGTTTTGTTTTTTTTTTTGTTCTTTTTAATTTTTTGTGTTGTCTTTTTTTTTTAACCCTGGGTCTAGATCCTCTGATCCAGTTCAATCCTTTACTTTTTTTCCTTTCTTGGTAAATTCCTCTGTCATTTTCAGTTGAATAACCTCTCAGCTGACATGTTTGTTTTTGCACATGAAATTGACACCATGGCAACATGGCCGTATTGTTTATCTGTGCTAGGTAACCCACTTTAATGATGATCTATGATTCAGGGCAAGGCTATTGTATTCTAAAATTACTTATGTCGCTTTTCCACTACGTGGTATCGGCTCAACTCAACTCGACGGCCTTTTTGCATTTCCATTATGAAAAAGGACCGGAATGTGGTACTGGTACTAGTTTTTGGTGTCACCTCCACCGAAGTTCCAGGACTGGGGACCAGATGCTAAAACAGGGATTAAAGTTCTCCGTCACCACGACGGATTCCGTCAAATGGAAAAATTGAGGGAAAAAAGTCATATTGAAGTAACTTCCCCACGTGTTTCACGGAGTCCAGTCGGCACCGTGATCCTGTCTGCTGGGTCTCTGTTCTGGGTCGTCGGTGCTGTCCTGGGTTGCTGTTCTGGGTCTGGTCTGTCTGCTGTCTGGTCTGCTGTCCTGGGTCTGGGTCTGTGCTGTCCTGGGTCTGCTGTCCTGGGTCTGCTGTCTGGGTCTGCTGTCCTGGGTCTGCTGTCTGGTCTGCGTTCTGGGTCTGCTGTTCTGGGTCTGCTGTCCTGGGTCTGCTGTTCTGGGTCTGCTGTTCTGGGTCTGCTGTTCTGGGTCTGCTGTCCTGGGTCTGCTGTTCTGGGTCTGCTGTTCTGGGTCTGCTGTCCTGGGTCTGCTGTCCTGGGTCTGCTGTCCTGGGTCTGCTGTCCTGGGTCTGCTGTCCTGGGTCTGCTGTCCTGGGTCTGCTGTTCTGGGTCTGCTGTCCTGGGTCTGCTGTCCTGGGTCTGCAGGTGTTGAACACAGGCACAGGGGGCTGATAGGTTTAACAGTGATGAGAATAAGATGACTTCTTTATTTTTATGTTGGGAGGAGAGGTTGATGACTATTTCTCTTTGGAAGGAAACTCTGTTCATTCTGTGCCTCAGAAACACATGGACAAGTTCAGCTTTACCGAAGTTCAGCCTCCAGACTAACTTTAGTTTAGTGCGAACAAGTAGCTTTCATTATGAAAGAACCACAGCGAAAAGGGAAGAAGACACAACTGATCTACATGGACCTTCATGTTTGGGTTCATAGCTTATCTCCTCTTGCCGGTATATGACTAGTGTGTGTGTGTGTGTGTGTGTGTGTGTGTGTGTGTGTGTGTGTGTGTGTGTGTGTATGTGTGTTTGTGTGTATGTGCCCTTCCCGTGCGTAGCGGCTGTGCGCGCCGCGGCCTTACGCGGTTACGCGCCCGACTGCATAAGTGCTTTATTTGGACCCCGTTTATCATCTTATTTCTATCTGTGCGGTACAGTACGCAGATAAAACTGGAATGAATGAGTAACAGCCCTTGGTATTTGCAAAGCCACTGTATTTTAAATCCCCTCAGAGAGGATCTGGAATGGAATAGAAGTTCTGTTTCAGTTGATGTAATTTCTTCCAATCAAAGAGAACATGATGGTGGGAGGGGAGGGGGGGGTGGGGTGGACGCAGGTTTGACGATGTACAGATTATTTTGGCTAGCATATACGACATCATGGACCGTTTGTAGAGGAAGGGGCTGAAGTGGGAACTATTGAGAGATGCGTGAAAATAGATGGAGGTGGGCGTGGCTTGATGAGAAGGGAGACGATGGAACTGCAATTAGATCATGGTGCAAAAAATGAAGCCGTCTGGTGCGTGCATGTGCGGAGTTTGCCACAAGAAAATTCTGTATGGTTCCAGTGGTAAAAAAGTCCTGATCCACCATCAATCTGAGAAGCTGAAGATTAGTTGGTTAGGGTTTACGTTTACACAGACATTTTCCCCAAAATTCATGTGCTGTTGGAGTGGAGTTATGTTTTTGGAGCTCCTAAATTATTAACTAAAAGTTTTTTCACTCACTTTTTGCAGTAAGGTTTTCTTCTAGTTATTTTCACTTGCTTCACAGGTTTTCATGCCCTTTAAAATTAACCAGAGCACCAAAATTGACCCTGAAGCTTTAAAAATTTCTGGGGGAGGACCCCCCAGACCCCCCACCATACCACTGACATTTTTCTATCCATGTTACTAATCTTCTACAACCTGTACACTCTCCCATTCAGTGGGTTTTACAGTATTGCCAAATTGACTCTAAACTTGTACGCTATAGTAGTATTGTAATGCATCATTTTTAATAGTGGCCAATGATTTTGACCAGAAGAAAATTTTCAGTCAGATGAAAATTTTTGCTTTAATCCCGTACTAAAAGGTGACACTGTGTAATACTGCAGACCACTGATCGCTCAGAGTCGTCTCTGTGCCCCAACCGTTTTACAAAAAAGATGCAGAAGTTGACAGTAAGTATATCAGTGGGTGAATCCACATGATGACAGTCTGTAAAACTACACCATGGTTTGTCCAGGAGGTTCAGACGGAAAAATTCAGCATGAGCCTGACGAGACAACATGCAACGAGTGAGTTATCAGCAACTCTGAGCAGACGACAAGGAAGTAACGCACCGCATCACGATGACAACCCAGGTACTGTAAAGTGGGTAGTATCCTGGAATGGAAATGGTCTCCAGGAATAGGACCTGGTACCAGAGTCGAGCCAAGCCGAGCCGGTTCCACGTAGTGGAAACGCGACATAATATCTCCCAAAATATTGGTCCGATCAATGTACCGTTTTCACTAGTCTGTTCCTTGACTAAAAATACATCAATATGACAAACTGCAGCAGTCCGATCTGTACAGGTTTAGTGTGATGCCTGAGACACACACACACACACACACAGAGTCCCTTCCTTTTATAATCATTTGTATATTTGGAGGTTTATATGTATGTATATTTATATATTTTGTTCTTTTTTGTTGTATTGATAATTTCTTTCCTGCTTCTTTTTCTTCTACTTGAACGGAGCAACTGTCACACACAAAATTTCCTCCTGGGATTGATCAAGTATTCTGATTACACCAAGGTTCTGGGTGCAGGAACACACACTTCCATGAACTCATGGTACTTTGTGCTTTGTGTGTTCTCAGCTCCACTTGGTTCACTGGAACTCTGACAAGTACAGTCTGTTCGAGGAGGCGGTGATGGAAGATAATGGACTGGCTGTATCGGAGTCTTTCTCAAGGTACGCACACACACACACACACACACACATACCTGCAGCGCATACTCAGGGCTCATTAAACCCACTCTGGCTACGTTCACACAGCAGGTCTTAATGCACAGTTGGGATTTTTTTTTTTCCTGTGCTCGTTCTATTAGACATTAAATGCGACTTCTATCAGTTTTGAGTGTGAACTGAATGTGACCCTGAAGTGACCACGCAGACACGCACTGTGTTTACGGAAGGAAATATGTTTTACTCGCCGCTCCTGTGAATTGTGACATTTGTCGCATTTCAATGACGTAAAGGTCGGATAATTCAGACTGAGTCACATTGGAAAATATCAGATACATAAGATTAATGCTGCATTCCAGGACGGTTTTTGAGCCCTAAGTCACGATTCAACCACAACTCACTCTTTGTAACGTTCCAGGCAAGCACACCAAACTGCCTGAGCACAAGGAATTGTGGGAGTTAGAGTAAACAAACCAGCATGGCGGACCATACAGAGCTTGTGTTCATTTACAGTCATTTCTATCCCAGAGGTGTTTGTTTTTGTCTTATTTGAGAAACGGAGGAGGAAAAACAGCGCATAAGACAAGGAAGCTGTTCTAGCTTTTATATGTTATTATTTGTTTGGATATGTATTGGTTAATTTATTCTTGTCCTCAATGGACTGAACATTAGCTAACGCTAAAGTAGCTACTAATTATACAGACATGTGCGTGTAAATTACATTAGAGCCATACCCTGTTTTTGTTTTTTTTTTTCCACTTAAATTTTTTACAATATTTGACAAAACAAAAAAAACAACAAAAACAAACAAAACAAACCAACATTGCTTGGGTTACATTACACATATTCAATACATTTGCATTATTCAGTCTTTCCACCAGAGCAATACCTTTTTTTTTTCCCCACTTAAATTTATTGAAAATTTTTACACATATTGATAAAACGATAACAAAAAAAAGGAACAAACCAACATTGCTTGGGTACGTTACACATTTCAATACATTTGCATAGTCTTTCCACCAGAGTAATGTTACGCCCCGGCCTAGGGGTTTACCAGGGCGAACATAATAGTCTCAACTTTTGTCCCTCCCAGCTCCCAAGCACACATTTCAGTCAAAAACTAAAAATTCACAGTATTTTAGTAGATTTTTTTTTTTCTCAACAACTAAGGAAGGGTTAGGGGAGGGAGGCTAAAACAACAAACAAATATCTTCTTTACAGTTTAAACTAAATTACCTTCTCAAAATAAATGCACGAAATAAATACAGCAACTTACCTAACTACCTAACCAAAACAGGAGAAAAGGTGAAAACAAAAGAGCCGACCTCCCCTACCAGAAAAAGGATCGAATTTACAAAACAAAACTATTTACAATTATATGCAAATGAAGTTTTACACAAGCACATGAAAACTGACGGTCACACACACGAACGCAGGGTTGGAAGCTGGCAGAAGAGCAAGAGCAAGCAAGGATGGAGCTCCAGGGCCATCTTTAAAGGGGGGCAATCATGCTCCACCAATCAGAAACCTGCAACAAACGGAAACAAAAGGGCACAGCACCTACAGGACGGGGGAAAACACACACACACTAAACAGAAAACACATACATATAATAGACAATTATGACCCAGGGTTATAACAGTAATACTTTGGTTTAATAATAAACTATCTGCATAACGGGCAAGGGATGACCGGGACATTTAATCCATTCCTTTCTTCTGCTGTTCATTTGACTGTTGTTTGTTTTCATATTCATATTTTATGTTCTATACCTGTTGTGAAGCACATGGAGTCTGCTTTGTGCATGAAATGTGCTCTACAAATGAAGTTGAATTGAAATGAATTTCATAAACACCACATCCACGGGGGCCAGCGTTGTTGTTCCACAGGTTTTGTGACGTCAGAGCTACGTCTAGTACGAAGTTCACAGGTGGGAAGTCACAGGTTTGACTGACATTCCAGTGCATTTCTAACTGGTAGAAGTCTGGAAAAACACGAGTTAACAGGTGGTCTGGAACGCAGCATTAGGACCACATATGACAGTGTCCAGGGTCAGGTTTAGGACCACATATGACAGTGTCCTGGGTCAGGTTTAGGACCACATATGAAAGTGTCCTGGCTCAGGTTTAGGACCACATATGACAGTGTCCTGGGTCAGGTTTAGGACCACATATGACAGTGTCCTGGTCAGGTTTAGGACCACATATGACAGTGTCCGGGTCAGGTTTAGGACCACATATGAAAGTGTCCTGGGTCAGGTTTAGGACCACATATGACAGTGTCCTGGGTTCAGGTTTAGGACCACATATGACAGTGTCCAGGGTCAGGTTTAGGACCACATATGACAGTGTCCTGGGTCAGGTTTAGGACCACATATGACAGTGTCCTGGGTCAGACTTGGACCACATATGACAGTGTCCAGGGTCAGGTTTAGGACCACATATGACAGTGGTCTGGGTCAGGTTTAGGACCACATATGACAGTGTCCAGGGTCAGGTTTAGGACCACATATGACAGTGTCCTGGGTCAGGTTTAGGACCACATATGACAGTGTCCAGGTCAGGTTTAGGACCACATATGACAGTGTCCAGGGTCAGGTTTAGGACCACATATGACAGTGTCCTGGTCAGGTTTAGGACCACATATGACAGTGTCCCGGGTCAGGTTTAGGGACCACATATGACAGTGTCCTGGTTCAGGTTTAGGGACCACATATGACAGTGGCCTGGGTCAGGTTAGGACACATATGACAGTGGTCTGGGTCAGGTTTTAGGACCACATATGACAGTGTCCTGGGTCAGGTTTAGGACCACATATGACAGTGTCCTGGGTCAGGTTTAGGACCACATATGACAGTGGTCTGGGTCAGGTTAGGACCAACATATGACAGTGGTCTGGGTCAGGTTAGGACCACATATGACAGTGTCCCAGGGTCAGGTTTAGGACCACATATGACAGTGTCCTGGGTCAGGTGTAGGGACCACATATGACAGTGTCCTGGGTCAGGTTTAGGACCACATATGACAGTGTCCAGGGTCAGTTTAGGAACCACATATGACAGTGTCCTGGGTCAGGTTTAGGACCAATATGACAGTGTCCAGGGTCAGGTTTAGGACCACATATGACAGTGGTCTGGGTCAGGTTTAGGACCACATATGACAGTGGTCTGGGTCAGGTTTAGGACCACATATGACAGTGGTCTGGGTCAGGTTTAGGACCACATAGACAGTGTCCAGGGTCAGGTTTAGGACCACATATGACAGTGTCCTGGGTCAGGTTTAGGCACCACATATGACAGTGTCCTGGGTCAGGTTTAGGACCACATATGACAGTGTCCAGGGTCAGTTTAGGACCACATATGACAGTGGTCCAGGGTCAGGTTAGGACCACATAGATGACAGTGTCCTGGTCAGGTTTAGGACCACATATGACAGTGTCCAGGTCAGGTTTAGGACCACATATGACAGTGTCCTGGGTCAGGTTTAGGACCACATATGACAGTGTCCAGGGTCAGGTTTAGGACCACATATGACAGTGTCCTGGGTCAGGGTTAGGACCACATATGACAGTGGCCTGGGTCAGGTTTAGGACCACATATGACAGTGGTCTGGGTCAGGTTTAGGACCCCATATGACAGTGTCCTGGGTCAGGTTTTAGGACCACATATGACAGTGTCCTGGGTCAGGTTTAGGACCACATATGACAGTGGTCTGGGTCAGGTTTAGGACCACATATGACAGTGGTCTGGGGTCAGTTTAGGACCACATATGACAGTGTCCCAGGGTCAGTTTAGGACCACATATGACAGTGTCCTGGGTCAGGTTTAGGACCACATATGACCAGTGTCCTGGGTCAGGTTTAGGACCACATATGACAGTGTCCAGGGTCAGGTTTAGGACCACATATGACAGTGTCCTGGGTCAGGTTTAGGACCACATATGACAGTGTCCAGGGTCAGGTTTAGGACCACATATGACAGTGGTCTGGGTCAGGTTTAGGACCACATATGACAGTGGTCTGGGTCAGGTTTAGGACCACATATGACAGTGGTCTGGGTCAGGTTTAGGACCACATATGACAGTGTCCAGGGTCAGGTTTAGGACCACATATGACAGTGTCCTGGGTCAGGTTTAGGACCACATATGACAGTGTCCTGGGTCAGGTTTAGGACCACATATGACAGTGTCCAGGGTCAGGTTTAGGACCACATATGACAGTGTCCAGGGTCAGGTTTAGGACCACATATGACAGTGTCCTGGGTCAGGTTTAGGACCACATATGACAGTGTCCAGGGTCAGGTTTAGGACCACATATGACAGTGTCCTGGGTCAGGTTTAGGACCACATATGACAGTGTCCAGGGTCAGGTTTAGGACCACATATGACAGTGTCCTGGGTCAGGTTTAGGACCACATATGACAGTGGTCTGGGTCAGGTTTAGGACCACATATGACAGTGGTCTGGGTCAGGTTTAGGACCACATATGACAGTGTCCAGGGTCAGGGTTTAGGACCACATATGACAGTGTCCTGGTCAGGTTTAGGACCACATATGACAGTGTCCTGGGTCAGGTTTAGGACCACATATGACAGTGTCCAGGGTCAGGTTTAGGACCACATATGACAGTGTCCTGGGTCAGGTTTAGGAACACATATGACAGTGGTCTGGGTCAGGTTTAGGACCACATATGACAGTGGTCTGGGTCAGGTTTAGGACCACATATGACAGTGGTCTGGGTCAGGTTTAGGACCACATATGACAGTGGTCTGGGTCAGGTTTAGGACCACATATGACAGTGTCCTGGGTCAGGTTTAGGACCACATATGACAGTGTCCAGGGTCAGGTTTAGGACCACATATGACAGTGTCCTGGGTCAGGTTTAGGACCACATATGACAGTGTCCTGGGTCAGGTTTAGGACCACATATGACAGTGTCCCTGGGTCAGGTTTAGGACCACATATGACAGTGTCCAGGGTCAGGTTTAGGACCACATATGACAGTGTCCAGGGTCAGGTTAGGACCACATATGACAGTGTCCTGGGTCAGGTTTAGGACCACATATGACAGTGTCCAGGGTCAGTTTAGGACCACATATGACAGTGTCCTGGGTCAGGTTTAGGACCACCTATGACAGTGGTCTGGGTCAGGTTTAGGACCACATAGACAGTGGTCTGGGTCAGGTTTAGGACCACATATGACAGTGGTCTGGGTCAGGTTTAGGACCACATATGACAGTGTCCAGGGTCAGGTTTAGGACCACATATGACAGTGTCCTGGGTCAGGTTTAGGACCACATCTGACAGTGTCCTGGGTCAGTTTAGGACCACATATGACAGTGTCCAGGGTCAGGTGTTAGGACCACATATGACAGTGTCCTGGGTCAGGTTTAGGACCACATATGACAGTGTCCTGGGTCAGGTTTAGGACCACATATGACAGTGTCCTGGGTCAGGTTTAGGACCACATATGACAGTGGTCTGGGTCAGGTTTAGGACCACATATGACAGTGTCCTGGGTCAGGTTTAGGACCACATATGACAGTGTCCAGGGTCAGGTTTAGGACCACATATGACAGTGTCCTGGGTCAGGTTTAGGACCACATATGACAGTGTCCTGGGTCAGGTTTAGGACCACATATGACAGTGTCCAGGGTCAGGTTTAGGACCACATATGACAGTGTCCAGGGTCAGGTTTAGGACCACATATGACAGTGGTCTGGGTCAGGTTTAGGACCACATATGACAGTGTCCTGGGTCAGGTTTAGGACCACATATGACAGTGTCCAGGGTCAGGTTTAGGACCACATATGACAGTGTCCTGGGTCAGGTTTAGGACCACATATGGACAGTGTCCTGGGTCAGGTTTAGGACCACATATGACAGTGGTCTGGGTCAGGTTTAGGACCACATATGACAGTGGTCTGGGTCAGGTTTAGGACCACATATGACAGTGTCCTGGGTCAGGTTTAGGACCACATATGACAGTGTCCAGGTCAGGTTTAGGACCACATATGACAGTGTCCTGGGTCAGGTTTAGGACCACATATGACAGTGTCCAGGGTCAGGTTTAGGACCACATATGACAGTGTCCTGGGTCAGGTTTAGGACCACATATGACAGTGTCCTGGGTCAGGTTTAGGACCACATATGACAGTGTCCTGGGTCAGGTTTAGGACCACATATGACAGTGGTCTGGGTCAGGTTTAGGACCACATATGACAGTGGTCTGGGTCAGGTTTAGGACCACATATGACAGTGGTCTGGGTCAGGTTTAGGACCACATATGACAGTGTCCAGGGTCAGGTTTAGGACCACATATGACAGTGTCCTGGGTCAGGTTTAGGACCACATATGACAGTGTCCAGGGTCAGGTTTAGGACCACATATGACAGTGTCCAGGGTCAGGTTTAGGACCACATATGACAGTGTCCTGGGTCAGGTTTAGGACCACATATGACAGTGTCCTGGGTCAGGTTTAGGACCACATATGACAGTGTCCAGGGTCAGGTTTAGGACCACATATGACAGTGTCCAGGGTCAGGTTTAGGACCACATATGACAGTGTCCTGGGTCAGGTTTAGGACCACATATGACAGTGTCCTGGGTCAGGTTTAGGACCACATATGACAGTGTCCAGGGTCAGGTTTAGGACCACATATGACAGTGTCCTGGGTCAGGTTTAGGACCACATATGACAGTGGTCTGGGTCAGATTAGTGCTGTTCAGACCGTCTTTAACGGATCAGATCCAGGTCACATATGAACACATTTATCTGCAGTGTGAACGTAGCCTCAGTCGTGTGTTGACACTGTACACATGCACACAGGAGCTGTTTGTGTGAAGTAAAGCTGCATAAATGATGTAATATAAACTGCATAGACAACCCTCTCCCCCCCAGCTCTAACCACATTAACGTCTAATCCTGGTTTAGGTCGGAAAGAGACACGAGGGGCTGCAGAAACTGGTCGACGCCTTACCTGCAATCAGACACAAGGTCAGTGGTTCAGATAATACAGATAACGGTCCTCACCACGAAAACACACACGCCCACATGACGTTTGCACGTGTTTAACCCTCAAACACCCAAACAGTCACTGGTGAAAAGAACCATCTACTGATCTAAGATGTAACTGTTCAACCACTGATCCTGTCAATACATGTCAATAATTGGTGTAAAACACAGTTCTTCATCTTTTCATGGTCATCAGATATGACCATATTTGGACGTTCAGAGGCTCTGTAGTTACTGTGGAAACACCGTCATCTTCTACAACATCGATTCACCAGTAAAACCCATGGAGTTGGATCAATGACAGTGGAGAAAATGAACAAAAATGAAGAAACAAAACCTACAAGATAATAACGTGGAAAAAATAAGCAACAAACTGAGTAAAATAAAGTAAAAGTAATACTAAAATAAGCAACAAAATGAACAAAAACAGCCAAAGTAATGAGTAAAAGAAATAAAATTAACAATAAATAAACAAAATAAGCCACAAATTGAATAAAATTTAAGAAAAATAATGAAAAAGGCAAGAAAATGTTGAAAAATAAACTAAATAATCAAATATTGAAGAAAAATGAAGGTAAATTCATTAAATAGCCAACAAAATGAACCAGAACAAAGTAATGAATAAAATGAACAAAAGAATTTTTAAAAAATGAAAAAAATAATCAGCAACAAGAACAAAACAAGAAAAGCACTCAGAGAGCGCAGACCTCCGCCAAGGCAGATCAGTGCCCCCCCCCCCCCCCGATCACCACCAAAATTTTATAATTTCTTCCTTGTGCCAGTATCAACATTTCCTGAAAATTTCATGAAAATCCGTCCATAAATTTTTGAGTTATCTTGCTAACAAACATACACGCATGCACACAAAGCAAAACGATCACAATACAAAGCCACAAACTGAACAAAAGTTAAGAAATATGTTGAAATAATTGGTGTAAAATACAGTTTCTTCATCTTTTCATGGTCATCAGATATGACCATATTTGGACGTTCAGAGGCTCTGTAGTTACTGTGGAAACACCGTCATCTTCTACGACATTGATTCACCAGTAAAACCCATGGAGTTGGATCAATGACAGTGACTGTAGATGCTTGTTTTTATGTTTGTGTGGTTATTTTTATTTTGAATATCAACATTTAAAACAAAAAACAACAAGGAAAACATAAAAAATGGAAAATAAACATGTTTGAAAAGGAGCAGGATGGTCAGTTCATGGTATATTTTATTGAAATAATCGCTTTTTCTTCAGTTTTCTCTGTTGATATAATAACCTTTGAATCTACTCTGAGCTTTTCTGACATCTACAGGATCAGTAAATTAACCCCAGGAGGATTTTATGGCAACCTCAAAAATAAATTTCCCTCTACATTTAACCTTTCCTAATTGATTCACCAAAATCAGGTATTTTCCTATATTTAATTCACTGATCATGTAGACATCAGTAAGTTTATTACATCAAAAAAGAGAAAACTACAGAAAAAAGTGATATTTTCAACAAAATGTGAAAACAAGCCTCTCCATCCACTGTCATTGATCCAACTCCATGGGTTTTACTGCTGAATCAATGTTGTAGAAGATGACGGTGTTTCCACGGTAACTACAGAGCCTCTGAACGTCCAAATGGGTCATATCTGATGACCGTGAAAAGATGAAGAACTGTGTTTTACACCAGTTATTTACATGTACTAGTAGGATTAGTGGATCAGAAGTTATTAAACATTTTAAGTCAATGGTTGATTTTGGTTGATGGTTAAATGTAGGAAAATACCAGATTTTCCCTGAAAAATATAAAATACCAAGGGTAATATTATAATAAATGATGATGAATAACTAAGGTAAGGTTAAATGTAATGAAAAACTGTGCTTGTGCTAGAAGAATGAGATCCAGCCACTGTGGCTACATGAGTAGAAATGAGTGTAGCCACAAAAGCCACAGCCAGTCTGGGTCCGGTCTGGTCCGGTCTGGTCCAGTCTGGTCCAGTCTGGTCCAGTCTGGGTCCGGTCTGGTCCGGTCTGGTCCAGTCTGGTCCAGTCTGGTCCAGTCTGGGTCTCCAGTCTGGGTCCGGTCTGGTCCAGTCTGGTCCAGTCTGGGTCCGGTCTGGTCCAGTCTGGGTCCAGTCTGGGTCTCCAGTCTGGGTCCGGTCTGGTCCAGTCTGGGTCCAGTCTGGGTCCGGTCTGGTCCAGTCTGGTCCAGTCTGGGTCTCCAGTCTGGGTCCGGTCTGGTCCAGTCTGGTCCAGTCTGGGCTCTTCTGGTCCAGTCTGGGTCCGGTCTGGTCCAGTCTGGGTCCAGTCTGGGTCTCCAGTCTGGGTCCGGTCTGGTCCAGTCTGGTCCAGTCTGGGTCCGGTCTGGTCCAGTCTGATCCAGTCTGGGTCTCCAGTCTGGGTTCCGGTCTGGTCCAGTCTGGGTCCGGTCTGGTCCAGTCTGGGTCTCCAGTCTGGGTCCGGTCTGGTCCAGTCTGGGTCCGGTCTGGTCCAGTCTGGGTCCAGTCTGGGTCCGGTCTGGTCCAGTCTGGTCCAGTCTGGGTCTCCAGTCTGGGTCCGGTCTGGTCCAGTCTGGGTCTGGTCCAGTCTGGGTCCGGTCTGGTCCAGTCTGGGTCCAGTCTGGGTCTCCAGTCTGGGTCCGGTCTGGTCCAGTCTGGGTCCGGTCTGGTCCAGTCTGGGTCCGGTCTGGTCCAGTCTGGGTCCAGTCTGGGTCCGGTCTGGTCCAGTCTGGTCCAGTCTGGGTCTCCAGTCTGGGTCCGGTCTGGTCCAGTCTGGGTCTGGTCCAGTCTGGGTCCGGTCTGGTCCAGTCTGGGTCCAGTCTGGGTCTCCAGTCTGGGTCCGGTCTGGTCCAGTCTGGGTCCGGTCTGGTCCAGTCTGGGTCCAGTCTGGGTCCGGTCTGGTCCAGTCTGGTCCAGTCTGGGTCTCCAGTCTGGGTCCGGTCTGGTCCAGTCTGGGTCCGGTCTGGTCCAGTCTGGGTCCGGTGGGGGTCCGGTCTGGGTCCAGTCTGGGTCCAGTGGGGGTCCAGTCTGGGTCTTCAGTCTGGGTCCGGTCTGGGTCCAGTCTAGGTCCAGTCTGGGTCCAGTGGGGGTCCAGTCTGGGTCTTCAGTCTGGGTCCGGTCTGGGTCCAGTGGGGGTCCGGTCTGGGTCCAGTCTGGATCCAGTCTGGGTCCAGTGGGGGTCTGGTCTGGGTCCGGTCTGGGTCCAGTGGGGGTCCAGTCTGGGTCCAGTCTGGGTCCAGTCTAGGTCCGGTCTGGGTCTGGTGGGGGTCCGGTGGGGGTCCGGTGGGGGTCCAGTCTGGATCCAGTCTGGGTCCAGTGGGGGTCCAGTCTGGGTCCGGTCTGGGTCCGGTCTGGGTCCAGTGGGGGTCCAGTCTGGGTCCAGTCTAGGTCCGGTCTGGGTCCAGTGGGGGTCCAGTCTGGGTCCAGTGTAGGTCCGGTCTGGGTCCAGTGGGGGTCCAGTCTGGGTCCGGTCTGGGTCCAGTGGGGGTCCAGTCTGGGTCCAGTGTAGGGTCCGGTCTGGGTCCAGTGGGGGTCCAGTCTGGGTCCAGTCTAGGTCCGGTCTGGGTCCGGTGGGGGTCCAGTCTGGGTCCAGTGGGGGTCCAGTCTGGGTCCGGTGGGGGTCCAGTCTGGGTCCGGTGGGGGTCCAGTCTGGGTCCAGTCTGGGTCCAGTCTGGGTCCCTGGTGACAAGCATAGCTCCCCCAGGAAATTTGGGGACAAATGAAGTGTTTTTCCTGCATTCTGGTGCATTTTGAACTTAAAAATATGTTCAATCTGGTTTCAGTTTCATACAAAAAAATCATAAAAAATTAACTTAAGTCAACATTTTCATCTAAACTATTTTTATTTCTAATCTAATGTATAACAAAACAATAAATGATTTGATGACTTTTAAATACAATTATTCTGACCACTGATGTGCATGAGATTCAACATAAAATAAATTTACCAGTGAGACAGGATTTATCATAAAGTCATTTGGTAATTAAATATGGAGTCTTGAAATTATTCTATTTAGACTAGAAAGTGTGTTGTTTTCATTAGTCTGACTGGAACAAAGTGCTGCTACTGACATTTAATGTGTTGGAATGAGCGTTTGTCAATTAATCCACCAGGGGGCGCCGCTCTGAATTAACCATACTGGACAAATACCTCGAAAAAGAGTAAGTTTAATGAGAAGAAGAAAGTCAGTAATAACAAACATGGAGACGACAGAGGGAACACTACTGTGATACTAATGCTGCAGCGTTTTCGCTGCTAAGGTTTAAAAGCGAAGCTTCAGCAGGAAGAGAAAAGACAAAAGAGCCATAGGTTTGGTTTTCACTTCCGCTGGTGGCGGTCTGCACTGCTCTGTACTTTCAGTAGTTGTTGTACATGATGAAATGAACGAGCAGTAACTTCCCACAAGTGACGTGTGCAGTGTGAATTCGTACAAAATTGGAAACATTGGTGAGTTGGATCGCTGTCGGCAGCGCTCTTCAGTAGTGGAGACCACATTTGTTCTTTTCCTTGGTTATCGCTCAGACATTTTCCATCAGAGATGTAATTTGGTTGATTTGACTAAAAAATCCCTTCGCCACTGTGGCTCCACAGGTTGAAAACAACTTCACAACCAGGAAAATGCATCACCAGTGGTGATGCGGTGATAGGCTAGTGCAAGCCTAGAAAAATTCCTATGGAAGTCACCACAAAAATAATTCTAGTTCTTTAAGGATAAAGGAACGTTACACTGATTAGACTTATTTAATCCTTAACCATAATTAAAACATATTTAACCCTTAATGTACAAATTATGGACATGAATTTGGTCCTCACAAGGGAACCGAGTCCCTACAAGTGTCTGTAAAAAGGTTTATGTCCCTTTAACTCCACTGTTCACTGGTTCTGTGCTCATCTGCCATTTTCATAGAAAGTCAGTTCAAGTGTGATAATGAATGGTACTGGCGCCCTCTAGTGGTTCAGTACAGACACTACAAGGCACTGGCTTCATACTAACCAGTATATTGTGCATTCTTTTTAGATGCAGTAAACTCCAGTGTTACAGGAAACGTCAGAGTAACTGCTAATGATGTGATGTGCTGTACATCCAACTACACTCAGATTATTATTTTAAATGCACTGATAAAAAAGAAAAAATACCTGTCACAGTCATTCTTAGTTCAATTCCTTTCTAACAAATACTTTAAGAAACAAATTACATATTAAATTACAGATTTTCTGCCTCAAACATTAAATGTGCTCCATTTTACGTACTAAACTGATTAATACAACATACTGCAAATGCACAAAACTTTTAGTAACAGGCAGAATATTGTTAAAATCGTACTTATTTTTCTTTAGAATCTTAATGTTGTTCATATTCGTTCAGGTTTCTCACATTTTATTATGAACAATGTAAATATTTTCATCCAATTTTATTATTTCCACGTTAAACTAAGGAGAATATTGTCATTACTTACACGTTATTATGTTTTTGTTTTGTTTTTTTTTACTTGAGATCACATCAGGACCCTGAATTAAAATGACACCCTTGATGTTTAATGCCATTTTTTTTACACTTATTCATCTTGTGGGCTGAATTGAACCATTTGGGGGCTGGTTTTTGTTTGACACCCCTGACCTACACCTCAGTTAAACAGCTGAGGTGTTGAATGTCATCTAATAAACTGTTCAAATGTCATATACAGTACTTATAAACACACATGTGGCTGTTGGAAGGTGATCAGAGCTTATTTGTTCTTGGATATCGCTGCTTATCAGTAATAATGTGTGATAAGGCCACTGTTTATTCATCACCTTTACTAACGTTACAGCAGTTTAACACTAATTCAACATATTTTACACTGCATCAGGATTAGATAATGGTTGTGATAAGGTGATAGACTCAGCTTTATTGTCATTTAAACCATGTGACATAATTGAACGTAAACACAGTTCCCCAGGTCTCTGTGTATGCAGCATATCGTCACTGTCGAGAAAGAAGTCATGTGACTGTTTAGTGCAGCAGCGTCAGGTCGTGTTGTTCATGTGCAGAAGTAGTGAATTTGTGGAGGATGGAGCAGTTCAGCAGTCGGACTGTGTCTGAGCAGAAGCTGTGTCATAAAGGCTGTGTTTTATCAGTGTCTGAGAATGTTTTCAGCAGAGTTTCCAGTTCTGTCTGAACCTAAAAACGCCTCACATCCACAGGGCAGCGTGGTGGAGTTTACCAAGTTCGACCCCGCCTGCCTTTTACCCTCGACCACTGACGACTACTGGACGTACCACGGCTCTCTGACGACCCCCCCGCTGACCGAGTCCGTCACCTGGATCGTAATGAAGCAGCACATAGAAGTCAGCCATGATCAGGTATGTGTGTGTGTGTGTGTGTGTGTGTCATCAGGCTGCAAGAAAATACATCTTCTAATAAATAAATAAATAAATAAATAAATAAACAAACATCTGAACAGGTAGTTATTCACAAATGCACATGGGTGCTTCCAAACCTGCTTCAAAACATTGGTCTACATCTGGTTTGAAGTTTTAGCCCCTCTGTCCTGTTTTTAGAACCAGTTTCAGGAAGAACCCACATACAAACAGATTTGATGGAGCTCTGCTGCCCCCTAGTGTCACAAGTCTGTTCATACAGTTAATGCATAAGATCTGTCGACCAATGAAGGATTTCTGTTCACAGATTAATTACCTCTGCCAAGGAGGTTATGTTTTTTCCAGCATTGATTTGTTTGTCTGTCTGTCCGTGTGCAAGATAACTCAAAAAGTTATGAATGGATTTGGATGAAAATTTCAGGAAATGTTGATACTAGTACAAGGAACAAATGATTTGGTGGTGATGGAGGTGGGGGGGTGGTGGTGGGGGCACTGATCTGCCTTGGCGGAGGTCTGTGCTCTCCGAGTGCTTTTTTGCTTTTGTAATGATACAGACTTGTTTTTGCAGAGAAGAAATGAAGCTGAAGTTTTTATCTGTTCACGTTTGTGTAGATATTATTACTGCAATGTGCTTTTTTCTGCAAGAACAAGTCTGTATCATTACAAACTAGAAAAGCACTCGGAGAGCGCAGACCTCCGCCAAGGCAGATCAGTGCCCCCCACCACCAATCGCCACCAAATTTTAATCATTTGTTTCTTGTGCCAGTATCAACATTTCCTGAATTTTCATCCAAATCCATCCATAACTTTTTGAGTTATCTTGCACACAGACTGACAGACAAACCAGTGTCGGCAAAAACAGAACCTCCTTGGCGGAGGTCATAAAGACCCCAGACCCCTGTTAGAAAAGGAACACCTGAATTCAGAATCAGATATACTTAATTAACCCTGGGGGGAAATTTGTACGTTACAGTTGCTCCAACAGAGTTAAAGGACAGAAAGAAAGCAATTCAAGAGCAAGGAAAAAAGAAATAGATAAGTAAATAATAAACAATGTTATGCAGTTATGTACTAGAAATGCACAGAAATGTACAAGACATTTACAAAGGACAGGACAATATTCCTGTTAGAATGTGTCGTTCTACTGAAATTACAAATGTGCAGAAATTACACTTGTTATAATTCTGAAAATACAGTCCAGAGTGAAAATATAACCCTGAATGGAAAAGTATAATCCCATATGACAGTTATTCAACGTGTCCACTAGGGGTGTTAGAAAATATTGGTTCTGCAATATATCGCAATATTTCATTTCACAATACTGTACCAATATTAATAAGTACTGCATTGATATTTTAGGTATTTATTCAAATGCAGATATTGCGAAGGTTCATTTTTGTTTTTCTTTTTTGTTTATATTTTATTTATTCTTATTTAACACTCTTTTATTAAATAATGTTCATTCCTTTGTTGGGATTGAACTAAAATCCTGTTCTGATGTTAGTTCTGAACTAATAGAATGTGAACATTTGAACAGGACCTGAAACTGGAATGTCTGTAAAACAGAATTTCAGTTTGAACACAGGAACATTTTGTGATAGAACATTAGATCCTGTTCTGATCAAATAAAAATGTGTTTAGTATTTGTGCAGATTTCTGCTGGAATTCAATTCTTCAAGGAAATAATCATTTACAAAAAAAAGAAAGAAACAAAAAAAAGCCTTTTAACAGTATCATGATATATCGTATTGTGATCCTAGTATTGTCATTTGTATTGTATTGCCAGATTCTTGCCAATACACAGCCCTGGTGTCCACATACTTTTGTCCATGTAGTGTATCTTCAGTGTAATTTTTCCATTTTACAAATTCATCCCACCGGCTGGATCGGACTCTTTGTGGTTTTGGTTCGGTTTTAAACTGAGTCAAACCACCTTGTTATCACTTTAGAATCAGAATCAGTTTATTTGCCATTTGCAGAAAAATTACATTGGAAAACGATCATTTGTCTCTGGTTTTCCAGATAAAACATGAAGCAGTGTTTGCTAACCCGCTGCCCCTCCCCACTGACGCTCGTCTGTTCTTCCTTTCTCAGTTGGCGGTTTTCCGCAGCCTCCTGTTCACGGCGGCGGAGGAGGAGGTCCAGAAGAGCATGGTCAACAACTTCCGCGTCCCAGCAGCCTCTGCGAGGTCGAACCATCCGCTCCTCCTTCACCCCGTTCCTCCAGGACGCACGTCAGCTGAAGGCGACCAACACACCCACTGACACCCCCCACCCCCCCAGTCCAACACACACCTGTACCTTTCCACACAGTGGGCTCACCTAAAGTGCTCTGTGCTTTTGATTTTCTGAACACAAACCTGAGCAGTTACACTTTTTTTTTTACAGATTTAACTTCAGTTTTACATATTTTAATGGTTAATTTTTCATTTTCGGTTTGACTTTTCGACCAAAAGGCAAATGTCAGATAACCTAT
This sequence comes from Sphaeramia orbicularis, assembly GCF_902148855.1. Classification (NCBI taxonomy): domain Eukaryota; kingdom Metazoa; phylum Chordata; class Actinopteri; order Kurtiformes; family Apogonidae; genus Sphaeramia; species Sphaeramia orbicularis. The sequence continues at coordinate 7,533 of NW_021941524.1, read as the reverse complement.
AAGGGATCTTTACTATGCGATGAAATATGCAGTTTTACAGATGTTACTATTATGAATTCTATTTATTTTAGTAGTACTTTTACCACTCATGTGGTTTACTTGCAGTTGAGTGTAAGTCCAGACACAGTCATTACAACAGCACAGTCATTTCCTGGGGCTGATTCTTTTACCGCAGGGGTCTCAAACATGGGGCCTGGGGGCCAAATGTGGCCCCCCAAAGGTTCCAATCCGGCCAATAATGTAAATATTCCACAGTCAAGGCTGTTTTAGTTCAGGTTCCACATACAGAACAATATGATCTGCAGTAAAATAATAGCACAATAATATACAAAAAAGAATGACTCCATATTTTCTTAGTTTGATGTGAAAAAAATCTTACATTATGCTGATAAATAATGACAACTTAAAATTTTTGTCTCTGTTTTAGTGTAAAAATAGAGCTGAACCGATTAATCAACTCAAAGTGATCCAAAAAAAATCCTTCAACCACAATTCTCCTGAATCACAGCTTTGTTTCCTTCATTTCTCTGCTGTTAAACATTGGTTCCACTGTTGTGTTTCACACAGACGCTTATTGTGACGCACAAAGAAACTTCAGTTCAGGAAAACTGCAATAGAATATTTCCCTTCAATCAATTTGAGTCGATTGATTGAATTGTGAATTTTTGCATTTGCTTCAAGCACCTAATCGATTAATCGTTTCAGTTCTACATTAAATTATGAAAATATTTATCCTGTAACAATAAAATATGAATAACCTGAACAAATAAGATAAAATATGCCTAACAATTTTCTGCCTGTTACTAAGTGTTTAGTTTCTTTAGATTTGATCCATAATTCACATATATAAATAAGTTGAGGCAGAATATTGTTAAAATTGCATTTATTTTTCTTAAGAAATTCCAGTTTTTTTCAGGTTATTAACATGTTTTTTGTTGGGATAGTTTATGAAAGTAAGTATTTTCATAATTTATTTTTGTTTTTTGCACTAAAACAAAGACAAAAAGTTGGAGTTGTCATTATTTATAGGTTATTATGTTATTTTATTTTAGATGAAATCGGGCTGAATGTAGAACCTGAAAGAAAGTGAATTTGAGACCCCTGCTTTACCGAAAAACGTCCAGGAAACTTTAACGGACTGTAGCAAAGCGTGGTGAACGGGTCTGTCCGCTAGAACATATTTTACAGCAGATTTTATCAAGGATTTTTTTTTTTTGTTCTTCTTCCACAGTGTCACTTTTTAAACCCTCATGCGTCTGGTCATCGGTTCGTGGTTTATTTAATCATATGTACATTGTGAATATGAATCTATTATTATTCTCTATTCCGTACATTTGACATCCAGACTGACTGTTTGCTGGAAAAAACATTTTCTTCCTACACTTTGACATCAAAACACGCAACACAGAACAAAGTTTCTTCCAAGTCTGTTACTAAAATGCACAAATGTGCCACATACATGTAGCACATCATGTACTTTCAGAGTATTTGAATAGAGGGTACGCACGGACGTCACTGACCCACCAGAACAGAACACAGCTGGATTTAAAGGTGGGGTAGGAGATCCTGGAAAAAAAACAGTTCGAGCAAGTTACATTTGGAAAATACACAATTCAAAGTCCACGCCCCCCTTCTTCAGACTTCGTCCCGACGCCACGCCCCTTTTTATTGATTGTACTCCAAGAGGGAGAAGGGGGGGGGGGGGGGGGACAAATGGCAGTTGAGTTTGACAGACATATCACGTTCAATCATTTCGATGGTTGGTTAAAATGATTGGATGGTGTTTTTTCAGTCCTGTCCGTTCCACAGATGACTACATTTTTTTAATTTTTGTGTTAGAGCATTAATATATTGGTTGTAATCGAGGTGTGAAGGGGATTTAAGGAATATAGTAAAAAATGCACCAGGAAAACGTCTCCTACCCCACCTTTAATAATGGAAAATACATTTCAGAGGGAGGTTGAACAGTAATCCTTCCAGATAATCCACAGAATCCTCCTTTATAATACACAAAACACCAGCAGGACCTCTGCACCTGCACCTGTGTTTAAGCCTCAAAGATCTAAACACCTGCCACCCACTAAAACCACCTACTGATCTGAACTGTTGAATACCTGCTGATCCACTAATCCTATCGATACGTCAGTGACTGGTGTCAAATACAGTTCTTCATCTTTCCATGGTCATCAGATATGACCATATTGGACGTTCAGAGGCTCCATAGTTACCATGGAAACATGCTACTTTTTTAGAACTTGGATGGAGCAACTGTAACACCCAATAATTTCCCCTGTAGTCTGATTCTGATTCTGCTGCTTCCTTCCAGATCTCTAATGTAAGTTTTCATTGGTTGAAATTTCATCAAAATATCAACACATACAACAACAAAGAAGAAGAAGAAAAAATATATATATATATTATATCAAAACACTCTATAAACCTCCTGAGACCCACAAAAGTACAAGGTTTGGCTTTTTTTAAATTAAATAATTGCCTTCATTGGAAACATTATGATGCAACAGTTTTTCAGAGGCATGTTTAAGAATTTGAACCTAATGTCCTTTGCAGTGGACAGCTGTGTTTTTTTTTTGTTTTTTTTTTTTAATAAAGCTGTGAAACTCTTTTCCACAAACGTGTACAGAAAACCCATAGCTGGTTCTGTGGAGGTTGAGAAACAATTCAAACAGCAATTTGTGCAAATATACCAGACAATATATTATCAGTATGATAATTAAAGAAATATACATAAATGAGTGTGCAGAAACATTGTTCTGTGTAATTAGAATTATGAGGTTAGAACGTGGAAATGCAGCCAAATATTTACAAATGAACTAATTGATCTTTTTTATGTTTTATGATACTTCGGTGCAAACACAAATCTGTCATTGAATCATTTCCCGTCAGTGGATCTGAACAGAACCAGCCTGTGTTTTCTGACGGGGTTGTGTCGTGCGGACCCTCTATTCAAGCGTCAGTCCTCTTCTCATAAGAACAGCCTGTAACCAGAGTGCCTTCAGTGTTCTTCATGTGGCTCAGTGTCCTGGGTGGAGTCCCTGGGTCTGAACTGGATCTGTGTTCCACACCTGTTCCACTGAACTGGACTAGCATTGGATTATTAATGAGAACTGGTCTTTACTTCAGACAGTTTTTGGCTGCTTTGACTTCACGCTCATGTCCTTTTATGGATGAAAGAGCGCCGGAACACAGACTCATTTAACCGTGACTCAACCTCCAGGTTCAGTTTGGCACAAACCTGCCGAGGACGTTTGTGTGTCACATTATGTTGTCATTTAATCTTTGTTTCAGAAGATTATAATAAGTCATGGATAATGTTTGGGTTTTTTTTGTTTTGTTTTGTTTTTTTCAGAGCCAATCCCAGTTATTAGTGATTAAGGAGAGCAATAACTTTAACATTTAGAGTAGCACAAATCTAAATGCCTTTAAGTACAAGTTGAATGAAAATGAACTGATGATCCAGTGGAAACGTGTTTGTTCTTGAAGGTTCTGGGAATTCTGAACACAACCGGTTCAAGAATTAGAGCTGCTTTGGTGGAAAAAAGTCACAAGGAGTTAATGTCAGATTAAAAAAACATGTATGTAAAGGTGGAAGCTGTGATGCTGTTTAAGTCCATTTAGTAAAAACAAGTGTTCAGAGAACGCAAACCTCCGCCTTCACCCTGAACAGTGTGCATGTGGGATCAACTATTTCTGTTTAAATCCAACAGTTTCCAGGTTGTTCCATACAGCAGAAACAGTTGAATCTGGTCCCAGTCATGTGTCTGTCCAATTAGATTCAATTCACATCAATATTAGCTGAGTTCTAATTTTAAATGTGTGGGAAATGGGATTTTCAGTGTTCAATGTAAATGTCCACAGAGTCCACATTCCACAGTGGATGTGGACAATTTAGTTCCAGATACAAGAGATTGTTCTAAGCTACAGGTGGATCCAACTGGAGGAGAATCAGAGTCGTTTAGAATTTTTTCTGAATTTTGGAAAATGTCTGAATGATGACAGATGGAAAACTGTAGATGTTGTGACCTTGCTGTGACCTTGGACTTTGTCCTACTGGGACCAGAATGGACTGTGTTGGTCCCAGGGCCTAGGCCTATCTGTGGGAAGATCTGGGAAAGATGGGTGGAAGAGTTTTACACTGAAGATGAACAAACAAACAAACAAACAAACACAGCAAAGTGATCATAACGCCTCCTGGTGGAGGTAAAAGTAATTATTAATGACCCATGAAGAACATTTCAGAGAAATAATGCGCTTTTAACCTGCAAAAAAAAAGGCATTTTAACTTGTCACAGTAGCACAAAGTGCCCCCCCCCACTGTCCCGGCGCTGTAAATAGAAATAAAAATAAAATCAACAGAGTAAAGCAAAGAGTGCAAGTTATATTCATACAGTTTGAGGTTCGATGGAAAAGTGACAAATGTTTGTACATGAAAGAAAAACAGCAGCATGTGAATGACAGTAAAAGCAGAACCCCCCCCCCACAGATGTACACGGTTGTCTTTTACTGTTCCTCAGTAACAATAACACAGTCGGTAGCGTCCCTCTGAACGCTGTCCACACCCCCCAGCGTCCCCTCAGTGGGTCGTCCACTGCCCCCCCCCCCAGGCCTAGCATGAAGCCGTTTCACTGAACCCATGAAGCGGACGATGAAAACCTTTGTGATTGAACCGATGTAGAACTGAGTGACGTTAACTGACGCTGAAGGCTGCAGCGGTCCGTGTAAACTGGGGGGGGGGTTCAGGTTTCTGAACAGATCTGAGAGGGTTTGGTTGTGAAATCGAATGCAAATGCCACTTTTCTGGAATGTCTGCGCGGTTGCCTCTGTTTTCCTTTACTTGTAAAAACATGGAATCTGATGTTGGATGTATGTGACACACACAGACACCAGGGCCCAGTCCTGCCTTCACCTGTTTTATGGGTGGGTTGGATTGTTCACCATCATCTGCCTTCATATGCCACAGCATTTTACTCATATTTTTGTATTTTTTATCTGACAGCAATGCAAGCTCATATCAGCGTATTCCAATGCAGCAAGTACATCTGTGCAAAAACTGTTGAACTGTGCTTTTATTTTTGTATTTTTTATTTTTTTTAAAGAACAAAAATGTGATCCAGTGTTTTTCAACCTTGGGGTCAGGACTAGAGCTGTGTGTCAGCAAGAATCTGGTGATACGATACAAACCATAATACTAGGATCATGATACAACATATCATGATATATCATGATACTAACAAGGCAATTTTTGATTTGTTTCTTTTTTTAATGATTATTCCCTTGAATAATTGAATTACAGCAGAAATCTGCACAAATACTAAACAACATTTTTATTTGATCCCAACAGGATCTAATGTTCTATCAGCAAATGTTCAAACTGTGTTCAAACTGAAATTCTGTTTCACAGACATTCCAGTTTCAGATCCTGTTCAAATGTTCAGATTCTATTAGTTCAAACTAACATCAGAACAGGATTGGAGTTCAATCCCAACAAAGGAACGAACATTATTGAATAAAAGAGTGTTGAATAAAATATAAACCAAAAAGAAAACACAAAAATGAACCTCCACAATATCTGCATTTGAATATAAATACCTAAAAATATCCATACACTATTGTGAAATGAAATATCATGATATTTTGCAAACCGATATTTTCTTCCAGCCTTAGTCTCCATTCTGTGTTCGTCAGATATTTGGGACGTTAAAATGGGGTCAGGAGTAAACAGGTTGGAACCGCTGCTCTAATGTGTTTTGTTCTTGGGTTTGGATTCACTGCGTCCGCCCTTACTCGCACCGCCGTTGTCTCGCTGTACATTCTTGGTGATGTTGTGTTGCTCTTCCTCTGGTCTGTGCTGTTTTAGCAGGTGTGTGTATGTGTGTGTGTGGTGTGTACATGTACATGTACATGTACATGTATATGCAGTACATATTTTCTGGCTGTTTGTTTTTCCTGTGGGCCAGCCTACATTCCTGTCCTGTGGAGCTTCTACGAGGCCCCGTCTCGGCCTCCCAGCATGCCTTGCTCCACCTGGATGGCTCTACCGTTCTTATACGGGGCCGTCCAGATGTGCAGCCAGGAAGTGGTTGAGCTCCCAGAGACATCTGTTCCTGAGGGGAATGTAAAAAAACACCAAATGGTACATGTTGATCTCATGGCATTGATGTAAATTAATCTGAATAAATAACAAATGAATAAAGAAATATATGGAAATAAAAAGGTTGTGTCTGTTTTTTGTGGGTTTTTTCCAGTCTTTCTTTTTTTGTTTTTAAATTGTATCTTTATTGGAATGATCATGAAAATTCACCAGCATATCCACACTGGTAGAAAAAAAATAAAATAAATGTCATTCCAGGTTGTTTTTGTTTTTTTTTTGAGTCCAGGAGATTACGGAAGAGGATTAGGGCCACTGGGAAAAAAACACAGGCAAAAAACAGTTTTTTTATTATTATTCTGAGACAAAAGTCAGAATTCCTGCTTTTTTCCTCAGAATTCTGACTTTTTTCTCAGAGTAATAATAAAAAGAAATATTGGACTTTTTTTTCTTTTTTTTTTCAGTGGAGCTGCACTTCACCGGCCAGATGGGCTCGTATACTCACCTAAAAAGAAAAACAAAAACATCAGATTACAACTTAAGATTGATCGACATATACAGAACTAGAAGCACTCGGAGAGCGCAGACCCTCCGCCAAGGCTGATCAGTGGCCCCCCCCGTGGGCCCCGCCCCACCCCCGATAACCACCAAAATTTAACCATTTCTTCCTTATCCCATTTCCAACAAACCCTGAAAATCTATCCAATCTGTCCATAACTTTTGAGTTATGTGCACACTAACGGACAGACAAACAAACAGACAGACAACAAACAAACAACAAACCCTGGCAAAAACAGACCTCCTTGGCGGAGGTAATTAAGTAGAGAAAACAGAAATGGGGGGGGGGGGGGGGGTCATATGTCTGTGCCGTCATTGAAACGCTCCTCGATAACCAGTCAGAAATTAAATAAGAATGTTAAAACAGAAAACATGGCGGTGAGATCAAATAAAGTCTGCTCTCGTGGGGCTTCGAATAAAATCCAGTTGTTCCAAATTTTTTCCGTCGTTCTAAGAAACGTCTGAAAAACAGCGAACCACATCAGTGTTGGAAACAGTTGCCGTCCGTCCATCCGTCCGTCTGTCCCACTGATAGCTTTGAAGTCCTCTGACACAGAGAAGGGGATGTTTGGCGTCCCCCGCCCACCCGACTCCAGGCGTCTGGGTGGGTTGTTATGCGACCGTTAACCTGCTTTGAGTGTCCATTTTGGGAGTCCACCTCCTTCGTGTGTTCCTCTGAGGCTGTTATTGTGCTTTCTCTGCAGGGCCTCAGAGGGATGCACCGCTCGGTCTGAACTGGGCTTCCCCTGATTGTATGAACCCGGACAAACCGAGCCCTGACCCCCCAGCTTTGAACTGTGCGCTGTGGACGGGACTGACTTTATGCAACCGTTTGGGCTTTGAAAAGGGTCCGTTCGAAACATTTTTAG
>NW_021941523.1:0-28880 GCF_902148855.1 Sphaeramia orbicularis | reverse complement strand
TTCATTCATTCGTTTATTTCGAGCATTTACAGAATAAATGCAAATTCAAAATTCCAATCAAATAACTGAACAGAAGAACATTTTAAACACTCACTCCTGTCCTTTGACTTCAAGCCAGAAGCATGAACAAAAGAGGCCGAAACCAAATTAGAATGAACTCATTCAACAGTATTTACATTATTTAACCAAAATGTGTGTGAAAAATAAAACAAAGTACATTCTCAGTGGTGTTACCACGGTAACAGGTAACCATCGACTTACATTATAATAATTACATAAAAACAATGGGAAAAACAAAAAACTACAATACCACAAGTGGTAAACAACAGCAAAAATTCAATTTCATTTTTTTTTCATGGTTGTTTTCATGTTATTCACATTTTTAAAAGGACACTTTAGAGATGTAATTGTTTCCATAATGTAATTTGACTTTATTCACTATAAAACACATTGAAATGTTTGGAGTTGGCATTATTTATATATGATTATGTTATTAATTTACTGGTCTGGCCCACTTCAGATCATACTGGGAGGATGTGACCCCTGAACTAAACTGAGTGTGACAGCCCTGGTCCACAGGTTTGGAGACGAAATGAGAAAAGTCACCTCACATTCTGTGAAACACTGCATTTTTACAACAGTTTTTAAAAAATGTACCTTTTTTTTTTCTTTTGATTTCTTTTTTTTCTTTATTTCTTTATTTCATTTTTTCTAATCTTTATTTTTTATTTCATTTATTTATTTATTTATTTATTTATTTTCTTTTTCAAAAAATATTCCTCTTAAATGTCTCCATTCTCAGAGTGAGTGTAAAACTGTAATATTAAATGAAACAGATGATAAATGATACTATAAAAGAGGAAACCTAAATCAAATCCCTCCAGTGCAGGTCAGAACCAGCCCATCAGAGCAGTGTGAGGGTTCAACTCTGACCTGAATCCAAAGCTCCTGCTGCTCACACAAACACAACTGTATGCTACATTTATTTTATCCATTTTCTCCTGTTTGAGTTCTGTCTCTGATGTTTGTAATGTGATAAATGTGGTTAAATGAACAGAAAATCCAACTTTACAACACATTAAACACAGTCTGTGTCTCCAAAGCTTTTCCGTTAAACTCTTCACATCAGACGCCACAGAACAAACACTCGTCTACGAACATTTGGCTGAAAAGCATCAAATGACTGATGATCTGCGTCATCACTGCAGCTCAAATGAAACCTTTTCTATCTTTAAGTATCACTGTTCTGCTCATTTTATTACTATTGTGAATCAATAAACCTATAGATAACCTAAGTTTGTCAAACTCATTAAAGTTCAGGTTCCACATTCAGACCCATAGGATCTAAAGTGGGTCAGACCAGGGATTACTTTTATTTTATTTTATTTTATTTTATTTTATTTTATTTTATTTTATTTTATTTTATTTTATTTTATTTTATTTTATTTTTTAAACAGGGACAATGCACAATATGCATTAACCTTAAAAAGGACAGATGTAGTGTGTCAGGTTGTAGCACTAGTGCTAATTGTCACCTGTAGTAAATAATAACACACACTGTAAAAAAAATCTGTAATTTAACAGAATTTTCACTGTTTATTTCACAGATTTTTTCTGTATTTTTAAGTTACAGGAAAATATCAATGAAATGACAAAAACAGACTGTGATTTTACATGTCAAATGGAAAATAACATGAAAAAACTAACTGTGAATAACCAGAAAATTTCCATATTTTAAACAAATTTTTTTCTTTTTTCACAGAAAAATACAGTTAAAATACATTTGCAAATGTATCATAATTCCACAAATATTTCTTTTCTATTTATGAGATTAAACTGTTAATTCAAAGTTTAATACTGTTAAAAAAAAAAAAAAAACAAGATAAAATTACTGACAATTAACGGTAACAGAAGTATTTGTTCTGTCAGTTTAACCAGACTTGTTTGTTAATTGACAAATATCTTGTGTAATTACAGGAGGTTTCACAACAAAAATGTTGAATAAATGTATTTTTGTGAATGTATAACATGTATAAGCACTGATAAACTGTCCAAATACAGTTTTTATCAGTGGATTGGACAACTGAGTCGCACTGAAAATTATTTAAATATATATATGTATATTTATAGGTAATTTGATTGTTTTAATACATGTAAATATTCTTTATTAAAAATTAAAAAGTAAAAAAAAAAAAAAGAAGGAAAATCTCATGTAAAGTTAGGGCAAAAAACTGTATTTTAATTATGGAAAATTACCGTATATTTATGAGATGGTTTATTTTCCGTTATTTAACAGTATTTTTTTGGCACCCCAGCTGCCGGAATATTACTTTTTTTTTTTTTTTTTTTTTTTTTTTTACTTTTTTTTGTTTGTTTGTTTGTTTGTTTTTTACAGTGCAGTAACCTATAAATAATGACAAGTACAAATGTTTCTCTTTTGTTTTAGTGCAATAACATTTAAATTATATGAAAATGTTGACATTTACAAACTATTCTTTCATAAAATATGTGAATAACATTAATAAATAAGAACAACATTAAACTTCTTAAGAAAAATCAGTGTATTTATACCAAGGTTCTAAAAGTTTTGGATTTTTCATTATAGTTTAGTTTTATTTAGTTTTGACTTTTTTTTCTCTAAATCAGTTTTAATTAGTTTTCAGAGCAGGTTTGCTAGTTTTTATTAGTTTTCATTTTCTTCTAAATGCTTAGTTTTAGTTTAGTTTGAGTATTAATTTTAGTTTAGTCGTCTCTTTTCTCTTCTTCTCTGTCGTCGTATTCACATAAATCCCAGACAGGACTCTGCTGCTTTAGTCTCCATGTTTCCAGGTAGAGTGGGGACCAGAAGACGACTGGAAACCACAAGTGAACACAAGTGGCGGAGCAAAAAGTGTCGTATGGTGCTGCTAGCTAAAATTGCTAGAGCGAAATAAATAGATTTCATATTAATCTGACATTGAAAAAACGAAAACGAAGGGGAATTTTATCCATAATTTTTATCTGTTTTTTTTCTTTTAATGGTAGTTTTTATTTATTTCAGTTAACGAAAATGTTTTTCAAATCTAGTTTCCGTCATTTCGTTAGTTTTCGTTAACAATAATAACCTTGGTTTGTACTAATATTCAGTCTGTTACTAAATGTTTTGTGTATTTCTAGTTCCACAGTGAAAACAAGGGTGGTCTAATAATTAAAAAATAATAATAATAAAATTTTTTTAAAAAAGGCTATCACGGACCAAACTGTCTATTTTTATAGTGAGTCAGTCTCACTCACTGCTCTGGGTTTGACACCCCCCCCCCCCCCATTCCACGGGCAGTGGGGGGGTGAACTGAGCATGCTCAGATGTTTATGGAAAGACCAAGGTCTATTCTATCAGCACGGATTTACATTTTGCCTCTTGAGTAAACGGTTGAATTTATATGAATATTTAAAATAACTCCTACATTCAGAACAGTCAGGGGTTAAAGGGTTAAAAACTGATGAGTCTGTTTTGGTTCTTTCATTTTTTCTCTATTAAATGGGTTTAGTTGTGTAAACGAAGGCAGCTCAGCTCCACCCAGTGGGACGTCTGTGCAGAGTCATGTGATGCAGTTCAACTCCCCGTCGTTCATCTTCGTTACATCTTCATCAACATCATCTGTAATAACTGAACATTTCTGCGCTCCGTCCGTCATTGGTTGGTTTCATCATTCATCCTCATCTCTCCGTTTCTTTCTTTCTTTTTTTTTTTTTCCCCTCCGTCGAGTCGACTGGAGCCAATTTAAAATCCATTTAGGGACGTGATATAAATTCAGGCGGGACGCCTCATCGACGAGGCGGAGATAAACATTTAGTGAATGAAGCGGCGTCAGCGCAGATGAAAAACACAGAGCAGATGCATGATGGGAAACAAGCAGCGGCGTTGGATGTTTGGAAACACACAAACATACAGAGTTAATGGAAGAGTAGTCCCAGTGCAGTGGATCTGATCTGCTCTGTAGACCTGGACTGGACTGGACTGGACTGGTCTGGACTGGACTGGACTGGTCTGGACTGGTCTGGACTGGTCTGGACTGGTCTGGACTGGACTGGACTGGACTGGTCTGGACTGGTCTGGTCTGGACTGGTCTGGACTGGTCTGGTCTGGACTGGTCTGGACTGGACTGGTCTGGACTGGTCTGGACTGGACTGGACTGGTCTGGACTGGTCTGGACTGGTCTGGACTGGTCTGGACTGGTCTGGTCTGGACTGGTCTGGTCTGGACTGGACTGGACTGGTCTGGACTGGACTGGTCTGGACTGGTCTGGACTGGACTGGTCTGGACTGGTCTGGTCTGGACCGGTCTGGGCTTCAGTCACTTCCCCTACAGTGTATGAGTCACTAGGGGTGTTAGAAAATATCAGTTCTGCAATATATCGCAATATTTCATTTCACAATACTTGTCGATATTAAAAAGTACTGTATCGATATTTTTAGGTATTTGTTCAAATGCAGACATGGTGGAGGTTCATTTTTATTACCTCTACCCAGAGGTATTGTGATCACTTTGCTTTGTGTGTTTGTTTTTTTTTTAATCAACTTTAGTGGAAAACTCTTCCACCCATCTTCCCCACATCTTCCCCACAGATAGGCCTAGGCCCTGGGACCAACCCATTCCATTTTGGGCCCAGTAGGCCAAAGTTCAAGGTCACAACATCTACAATTTTCCATCTGTCATCATTGAGCAATTTTCGAGAATTCATCAAAAATTCCAAACGACTCTGATTAGCCTCCAACTGGATCCACCTGTAGCTTAGAACAGTATCTTGTATCTGGAACTAAATCGTCCACATCCACTGTGGAATGTGGACTCTGTGGACATTTACACTGAACATTGAAAATCCCATTTACCACACATTTAAAATTACAAATAAATAAAATTAAAAACAAACTCCAGACCCCTGTACTGAAGACCTATTGTTCAAATCTTTTAATTCAATCAAACTATAACTATAAAAATGTAAAACTTATAAACATGCATTCCCATGTGTGACCACAGTTTTTCTGCTGTGTGGAACCACCTGGAAACTGTTGAACTTAAACAGAAACAGTCGCTCCACACATGCACACTGTTCGAGGTGCTCGGTGGAGGTTTGCGTTCTCTGAACACTTGTTACAAAATGTGTTCACAATTTTGAAAAATGTATATTACTGACTTTTAAAAATGTTCCTTTACTTATAATGATCCATATTTAGATGGTTTGTAACATGTAAGTGGTTAAAACTATCAGACTAGTTCCTGTTGCTCACTGACAGAAGTCACACATGGACCCAGTGCTGATTTTATGTCGGTTCCCAGATGAATGGTTCTGTCCATTTGAACCTTTCTGAAGTGATTTCTCACCGTTTGTTTGAATAGGGCGGCCGTGGCTCAGATGGTAGAGCGGGTCGTCCAATAACCGTTGGCGGTTCGAATCCTGCTCTGTCCATGTGCTGTTGTGTCCTTGGGCAAGGCACTTCCCCCTCCTTGCCTCCAGTGCTGCTACTCAAACTGGTGTATGGATGTGTGTGTGAGTGTTCGGTGGTGGTGGGAGGGGCCATAGGCGCAGATTGGCAGCCCCCCCCCCCCCCCCCCCCCCCCCCCCCAGGACAGCTGTGGATACAGATGTAGTTTACCTCCACCAGAGGGAGGATGTGAGAGCGAATGAACAATGGATCCTCTGTGTGCTTTGAGTATGTGTTCATAGAAAAGCGCTGTAGAAGTCTAATCCATGAATATTATCCACTTTATTTAGATTTTTTTCAGACTAAATCATGTTTTTTCCTTTATTCAGTTCACTGGTCATTTAGATGTTTATGAAATCTCAGAGAAAATTCAACTGTTATTAAAACAAAAGAGAGAAAACTGAAGAAAAAGTGACTTCTTCCTTAAAATCTGTCATGACCTGAACATAAACCCAGTGTCCATCCACTGTCACTGGTCCAACTCCACTGGTTTGACTGGGGAATCAGTGGTGGAGAAGATGACGGTGTTTCCACGGTAACTCCAGACACACTTATTATTTTGTTTAATTTTATTCATTTTACTTGTTATTTTACTTGTTTTTGCCCTATTTTCTTTCTTTCTTCAATTTCGTTCGGTTTGTGGCTTGTTTTGTTCATGTTACTTATTATTTTTGTTGAGTTATTATTCATTTTGGCTCATTTTATTGGTTAGTTTGGCTCTTTTTCTTCATTTTGTTACTTAATTTATTTGTTTTTTAACTTCTTTTTAACATTTTGCTTTTTTTTCCACATTATTTATCATTTTGTAATTTTTTTATTTCGTTTTTTGTTCTTTAACATGTAAACCCAGTGTGTCCGTTCACTGTCACTGATCCAACTCCATGGGTTTTACTGGTGAATCAGTGTTGGAGAAGATGACGGTGTTTCCATGGTAACTACAGACCCTCTGAACGTCCAAATGGATCATATCTGATGACCATAAAAAAATAAATAACTGTATTTTACACCAATTATTTACATGTATTAATAGGATTAGTGGATTAACAGGTATTAAACAGTTTAGATCAGCAGATGGTTTTGGTTTTTGAGGGTTAACAGAATAAATACAGGGTTGTGGATGGTGTGAAATGATGAATTCTTCTCAGTTTTCACGTATTTTGCTCATTTTCTCCTCCCTTTAGAAGGATTTGTTCACTTTTATGCCACATTTTAAGTTTTTAAGTTTTTATTTATTTTTCAAGTATTTTGCTTGTTTTGTTTAAGTTTTTGTACATTTTATCCTATGAATAATAGAGGTAAAACTGTATTTTACACCAATTATTGGCATGTATTGATAGGATTAGTGGATTAACGGGTATTGATCAGTTTAGATCAGCAGATGGTTTTGGTTTTTGAGGCTTAATAGAATAAATACAGGGTTGTGGTTGGTGTGAAATGATGAACTTTCCTCATTTTCCAAGTATTTTGCTCATTTTATTCTCAGTTTACAAGTTTTTGTACCTTTTATCCTATGAATAATGAAATTAAAACTGTATTTTACACCAGTTATTGACATGTATTGATAGGATTAGCGGATCAGACGTTATTAAACAGTTTAGATCAGTAGGTGGTTTTGGAGGATGGTCTGTGTTTGGCTCTTTAAGGCTCTTTATTCCGTTGTCCTGCTCTGAATGAAGTCCGTCTTGTTCAAACTGTCCATCACACTGTGTCTCATTTCTAATCTGTCTGGCTTCATCCCTTTTGTCCTTGTTTCTTGTCACATCCTATCGATCCAAAAAAAAAAAAAAAAAGGTACAAAAGCCTCTTCAGAATATTTTAACAGGAGCTTTTTATTGAAGTCATCTCCCGGTGGAATGGTGTACCTCAGGGCAGGTTGATTTTCCTGTAGACCACACTGGTCCTCATTGAAGGTTCATGTCGTATTTAAAACCACAGGGAGAAAAAGTCCTGTTCATTCACACGTTAAAAGACGCAGATGCAGCAGGGTGGTTATGAAGACAGGAATGTGGATGTCACTATTGTCAACAAGTCTAATTAACCCTTTAATTATAACAGGCCTACATTTATTTATGTTGTTTTTGCAATGAAAGTGTCAGAAAATGTCTTTTTAGCCAATTCTTTTGCATCTTTTTTCAGGAAGAACTTAACTTTCAATGTCTGTCCATTAACTATCATTATTATATGTAATAAATGTTAAAAACAATGTGCGTTATAGTAAAAAAAAAAAAAAAAAGACTTGAACTTTTGTCATATTTATTAGTAAAAACAACTGTAAATGTGCACAACGAAACATTATGGGATTATAGAAATAAACTTTCAACTCTTTTCCATGTGTTCAAACATTGTAGTTGTTCTGGATCATTGTGTGTCCATGATGTTCTTATTGTTTTTGGTTCTTTCTAGTCATTTTAATTCTGTTCACTTTGTGTCTAGTTGTAGACAGAGCCCCTCATTTCACGGACAAAAACATCCGCCATCTGAATCAAACACACTCAATCAACCATTTTATTTATATAGCGACAAATCACAACAAAAGTTATCTCATGACACTTTACATATAGAGCTGATCAAAACCAGACTCTGAACTCTACATCTCTTTATGCCCTGGATGGATGGATATACATATATATATATATATATATATATATATATATATATATACACACACACACACACACACACACACTATTAGTGCTCGGCAGCAATTAAAATTTTTAATTGCAATTAATCGCATGTATTTCTGCGATTAATCACGATTAATTGCATAGTTATATTGGGGGGGGGGGGGGGGGGGGTTGCCGGCATCAACAGTGTGTATTTCCTTTCAGTGATATTTCAGACTGAAGTACTCCGCTGATAAAAATAATTGCACATGTCAGTGCTTCCAAACACCTGTGTTTCCCCCCCCCCCCCCACCATCTGAAGACATTTCACATGAAAATGTCCATGGAACAGACCGCTACTGTTACACATGTTTATGTCCACACATGTTTATTTGCAGTTGTGAGTGATTGACAGGAGTCTTAGTCCCACTAATCAGTACTAATACTAATAAGCCCAATAATATGTGATGTTCAGTTGTTCAAAGTAAACAAAGGGCGCCCTCTAGTGGTGGGAATAAGCGTCACTAACGTATGTTTTGTCCTTTTGGTGTTACCGTAGTCAGTTCAGACATAAGAAGGAACTAACAGACACGTTTCTTTCACTCTGTTTGTATGGCCCCAAAAACATTTGCATGTGAGTATTTTCTGTTCAGTTGTCAGAATGAATAGTATCAAATATCTCTGATGTGAACCTTTGTTGTTGGATAAAAAGACGTTGTAAATCTTAAATTAATCTGTAAATGCTAATTGTTAGCATGTCTATGGATTTTCCCATTCAAGTTAGCATCAAGCTAGCGGTCTTTTTCCCATTCATTTAAATGTATAATGCCATGTAAATGTACAATGGCAGTGAACAGAACTCAGACAGATTTTGTTTGTATGTGTCAGTTTTACAGTGAGTCTACAGGAACAGATTTGGACACAAGTTTTGGGCGTGCGGCTTTTCTTGGTAAACCTGTTGTCTATCTGCAGCTAATCGCTACACGCACACAAGCAGAAGAACAGGAGTTAGAATAAAACCGCATTAACATGAGATAAAAAAAAAAAATTGTCGGCATTATTTAATGAATGCGTTAACGCAGTAATAACGTGTTAACTTGCCCAGCCCTGATGTGTACATATATATATATATATATATATATATATATATATAAAAGTATCAACTTGACAAAAACAGAATAATAGGACACACAATGATCTACACAAACTGAAATGTTGGAACACGGAAAATAGTTGAAAGTTTATTTCTAGAATCTCATAAAGTTTCATCATGAACATTTACAGTTGTTTTTATAGTAAATATGATTTTAAAAATTCAAGTCTGTTTCATTTTGCATGAACAAACAGACTCTAATGCAGGGGGGGGCACATGGGGGCCCACATGGGGGCCCACAGGGGGGCCCATGGATCTGCCTTGGCGGAGGTCTGCGCTCTCTGAGTGCTTCTAGTTTGTTGATGTTTTTCTCCTCCCGTCCTGCAGGTGGCAGCAGACTCACCATCAGACAGTTCAGTATTAGTTTGTTGATGTTTTTCTCCTCCCGTCCTGCAGGTGGCAGCAGACTCACCATCAGACAGTTCAGTATTAGTTTGTTGATGTTTTTCTCCTCCCGTCCTGCAGGTGGCGGTCCAGGCAGCCCCCAGACCATTCTCCATGAGGAGCAGTGGAAGATGCCGGCTCTGCCAGCTCTGCTGCTGTCGATTTACGTCGTCATTGTCCTGCTGACCATGGCACCGCTCTCCTTCAGCCAGGCCAACAGCCTCTCTGCCCTTCGGATGGGTGAGTCCACAGCGTCCACACGGAGACGGTGAAAGACACGCTGGAAGGAAAAGACACTACAGCAGTGGTTTCCAACCTGTTTATACTCCTGACCCCATTTGAACATCACAAATTTCTGGTGACCCCAGACATTCAAAATGGAGACTTTTTTTTTTTGGCTAAAATTAATTTGTTTTTGATCATGTAATACTTTTCTATACTATGTTTCAAATAAACGTTAATTTTAGAGGACATTTAGTCTGTATAATGTATATTATTATGGACAGAGGCAGTAAATCCAGGTGTAGATTACTGCACAAAGGCTCAGGATCTGTCCAGTCAGTCCAGCTGTGATTTACAAGGAGGACAGTTAATACTGAACAAACAAGAACTGAAACTATGAATTATGAAAGAGCTGCAGCATCTGAAACTGACCACAGTGAACATGTGACAGATAAACAGAACCACAGTGCTGCAGTTTCACACACACACGTCTGTTATGGTCTGGGATTGTCTCTGTCAACTCACCATGTACTTTTTTTTTGTAATTTTTTGTCATCAGTTACTAGAAATTTCAGACAACCCCATTTGAATTCCAGGCGACCCCACATGGGGTCCTGACCCCAAGGTTGAAAAACACTGGTCTATGTAGAAACCAGTGTTCGGAATAACGTCGTTAAAACTAGCAGCATTACAAACGCCGTTATTGTTTTCCAGTCCCAGGTAATCTAAGAAATTACCATTTGAAACGTTACAACTCTGTTACCGTTACCGACAGTGAAATGTGGTGCGTTACTATGAACTGAGATCTGACAGCTGTTAACTGTCGTGGCTCAGCCACGCACCAGAGGTGTGACGTTCACAGACGAGTCGAGTCTTTTGAACGGCTCTTTTCAGTGAACGATAAGAACCGATTCATTGTGAGCCGTTCTCATGTTCAGATCCCCCACACTGCCGTCATGCTTCACCTGTGTGTCCATGAGTCTGAGCTGGCCACGCCCCCTTCACCTGAACGACTGATGACATCTGCGAGTTCAAGTTGTCCCAGCACAACACAGGCACCTGAACGCAGCAACAGGTGCAGCTAATTTAGGGGAGGAGTTATCCGTTAATTTAGGGGAGGAGTTAACAGCTAATTTCCCTGAATAGAACCCCTCCTGTTCTCCTGGTGCTTTAGTTCCTCCTGTGGGTTCTTCCTCCTCCTGTTCTCCTGGTGCTTTAGTTCCACCTGTGGGTTCTTCCTCCTCCTGTTCTCCTGGTGCTTTAGTTCCACCTGTGGGTTCTTCCTCCTCCTGTTCTCCTGGTGCTTTAGTTCCTCCTGTGGGTTCTTCCTCCTCCTGTTCTCCTGGTGCTTTAGTTCCACCTGTGGGTTCTTCCTCCTCCTGTTCTCCTGGTGCTTTAGTTCCTCCTGTGGGTTCTTCCTCCTCCTGTTCTCCTGGTGCTTTAGTTCCTCCTGTGGGTTCTTCCTCCTCCTGTTCTCCTGGTGCTTTAGTTCCACCTGTGGGTTCTTCCTCCTCCTGTTCTCCTGGTGCTTTAGTTCCACCTGTGGGTTCTTCCTCCTCCTGTTCTCCTGGTGCTTTAGTTCCACCTGTGGGTTCTTCCTCCTCCTGTTCTCCTGGTGCTTTAGTTCCTCCTGTGGGTTCTTCCTCCTCCTGTTCTCCTGGTGCTTTAGTTCCACCTGTGGGTTCTTCCTCCTCCTGTTCTCCTGGTGCT
The DNA here is from genome assembly GCF_902148855.1 of Sphaeramia orbicularis. Lineage (NCBI taxonomy): Eukaryota > Metazoa > Chordata > Actinopteri > Kurtiformes > Apogonidae > Sphaeramia > Sphaeramia orbicularis. The sequence goes on along the minus strand of NW_021941523.1, from coordinate 17,345 downwards.
TGAGTTCCTCCTGTGGGTTCTTCCTCCTCCTGTTCTCCTGGTGCTTTAGTTCCTCCTGTGGGTTCTTCCTCCTCCTGTTCTCCTGGTGCTTTAGTTCCTCCTGTGGGTTCTTCCTCCTCCTGTTCTCCTGGTGCTTGAGTTCCTCCTGTGGGTTCTTCCTCCTCCTGTTCTCCTGGTGCTTTAGTTCCTCCTGTGGGTTCTTCCTCCTCCTGTTCTCCTGGTGCTTTAGTTCCTCCTGTGGGTTCTTCCTCCTCCTGTTCTCCAGGTGCTTTAGTTCCTCCTGTGGGTTCTTCCTCCTCCTGTTCTCCTGGTGCTTTAGTTCCTCCTGTGGGTTCTTCCTCCTCCTGTTCTCCTGGTGCTTTAGTTCCTCCTGTGGGTTCTTCCTCCTCCTGTTCTCCAGGTGCTTTAGTTCCTCCTGTGGGTTCTTCCTCCTCCTGTTCTCCTGGTGCTTTAGTTCCTCCTGTGGGTTCTTCCTCCTCCTGTTCTCCTGGTGCTTTAGTTCCTCCTGTGGGTTCTTCCTCCTCCTGTTCTCCTGGTGCTTTAGTTCCTCCTGTGGGTTCTTCCTCCTCCTGTTCTCCTGGTGCTTTAGTTCCTCCTGTGGGTTCTTCCTCCTCCTGTTCTCCTGGTGCTTTAGTTCCTCCTGTGGGTTCTTCCTCCTCCTGTTCTCCTGGTGCTTTAGTTCCTCCTGTGGGTTCTTCCTCCTCCTGTTCTCCTGGTGCTTTAGTTCCACCTGTGGGTTCTTCCTCCTCCTGTTCTCCTGGTGCTTTAGTTCCTCCTGTGGGTTCTTCCTCCTCCTGTTCTCCTGGTGCTTTAGTTCCTCCTGTGGGTTCTTCCTCCTCCTGTTCTCCTGGTGCTTTAGTTCCACCTGTGGGTTCTTCCTCCTCCTGTTCTCCTGGTGCTTTAGTTCCTCCTGTGGGTTCTTCCTCCTCCTGTTCTCCTGGTGCTTTAGTTCCTCCTGTGGGTTCTTCCTCCTCCTGTTCTCCTGGTGCTTTAGTTCCTCCTGTGGGTTCTTCCTCCTCCTGTTCTCCTGGTGCTTTAGTTCCTCCTGTGGGTTCTTCCTCCTCCTGTTCTCCTGGTGCTTTAGTTCCTCCTGTGGGTTCTTCCTCCTCCTGTTCTCCTGGTGCTTTAGTTCCTCCTGTGGGTTCTTCCTCCTCCTGTTCTCCTGGTGCTTTAGTTCCTCCTGTGGGTTCTTCCTCCTCCTGTTCTCCTGGTGCTTTAGTTCCTCCTGTGGGTTCTTCCTCCTCCTGTTCTCCTGGTGCTTTAGTTCCTCCTGTGGGTTCTTCCTCCTCCTGTTCTCCTGGTGCTTTAGTTCCTCCTGTGGGTTCTTCCTCCTCCTGTTCTCCTGGTGCTTTAGTTCCACCTGTGGGTTCTTCCTCCTCCTGTTCTCCTGGTGCTTTAGTTCCACCTGTGGGTTCTTCCTCCTCCTGTTCTCCTGGTGCTTTAGTTCCTCCTGTGGGTTCTTCCTCCTCCTGTTCTCCTGGTGCTTTAGTTCCTCCTGTGGGTTCTTCCTCCTCCTGTTCTCCTGGTGCTTTAGTTCCTCCTGTGGGTTCTTCCTCCTCCTGTTCTCCTGGTGCTTTAGTTCCTCCTGTGGGTTCTTCCTCCTCCTGTTCTCCTGGTGCTTTAGTTCCTCCTGTGGGTTCTTCCTCCTCCTGTTCTCCTGGTGCTTTAGTTCCTCCTGTGGGTTCTTCCTCCTCCTGTTCTCCTGGTGCTTTAGTTCCTCCTGTGGGGTCTTCCTCCTCCTGTTCTCCTGGTGCTTTAGTTCCTCCTGTGGGTTCTTCCTCCTCCTGTTCTCCTGGTGCTTTAGTTCCTCCTGTGGGTTCTTCCTCCTCCTGTTCTCCTGGTGCTTTAGTTCCACCTGTGGGTTCTTCCTCCTCCTGTTCTCCTGGTGCTTTAGTTCCTCCTGTGGGTTCTTGTCTCTGTTTGCATCTCCACTCGTATCTCCGCTCGTTTCTTTCTTTGTTTTCTTACCAGCCCCTCGAGGCATCCCTTCATCTCACCTCTTTCTTCTTCCCGTCCCATTTCGGATCATTTGTAAAGTGCAAATAAACGGAGCCCAAACCGGATCTCCTTCCCCCGGTGATGCGGCCCTGCTCTGTGTTCTCGCCGCCGCCGCCGTCTCCACGGAGACAGATTAACTCTAATAACAGCAGAGAGCGGAGGAAAGTTCAGCTCCATCCTTTTCCTGGCTGCAGATAAGAGTTTCCTACAGCCACGTCCTCCGGTTCAAATCCCCCGATGCTTTCGTATATATCGCGCGGCTTCAGCAAAAAAAAAAAAAAAAAAGACGGCAGCCGCTCGCATCCATGGCAACAGGGTCGCCTGGCGATGTGTAATAGCTCACCTTCCAGTCGTCCATTAATAACAGCTGACGGCTCCGCAGAGAATAATTCAGACTCCTGGGTTCTTTTATCTGAGTGGAAGAGCGGCGAAAATAACTGAAGTCACACATTTACCTTCACTGATGGAGAACCGAAGAGGGTTTTAGAAAAAAAATCTGTAATTTAACAGAATTTTCACTGTTTATTTTGCAGATTTTTCTTCTATTTTTAACCCTTTCATGCTTGAATTAAAATAACCTTTGTTGAGATTTTTTCTTGGGTGTTTTTATTCCTCCTTAGACATGGAAAAAAACTATGCAATTGAGGGTTTTTTTTTTTCATGGATTTACAAAAATGTCCACTTGGCTCCACCATGCATTTTATTCTCGTAGCACAGAAACGTGTTTAAAACCCAATATCAGAACGTGATATGAAAACAATGAAATAAAACCATCTTTAATCCTGCGAATCTGATGTTTTCTCACACTTTAACATACTCTAATACTAGTCATGACTCACTAGAATGATTGATTTGACTGATTGATGTATTTATTTCAAATATGAATGTCGAAACAAAAGAAAATAAATAAACAAAACACTTAAACATAAGACATATAATACATATTTGAAAAGGAGTGAGAAGAAGCACAACTGATAAAATCCCACCCCTTCTCCTTAAATAATTAAAATCAGTAATAATCTCCCTAGTTCATGAGGATAATATGCAAAAAAAGACTTTTTTTCTTTAACCCTTTCATGCACAGTGGTCACTGCAGTGGACAGCTGTTCAAAGCTGTTCTCTTGTGTATTCATGGACTTTGTTGTTTTAGTTCCATATCAGCCAACACAGTGGCACCATCCCATACACTGTCATTCATACCATTACTGTAACTGTGCTGTTCTAGATAAACCTGATCTGCACTAACATGTTTGAGTGCAAAAAAATGCATATTGTTTTTAGATTGTAAATAACAGAATTTTTTTTTTTTTTTTAGATTTTTAAACAAAAAGTTGTTTGCTGCTTGTTTGTTTTTTGTTTTTTTGCATATTATCTCCATGAAGTAAGTCATAACTAGTATAAGAGTATGTTAAAATGTGAAAAAAACATCAGATTAGCAGCATTAAAATGTTTTTATTTAATAGTTTTCACACAGTATATCAGTAAATACATTTCTTTGCTTCTAAAATTAAATGCACGGTGTCCAATTTTTGTAACTCCATGAAAAATGGGTTGATGATAATAATAATAATAATAATAATAATAATAATAATAATAATAATAATAATAATAATAAATTCAATCACATTTTTTTCATGCCTGAAGAGGAATAAAAACACTCAGGAAAATTTCTTTTATTAAGATTCTCATTATTCGTGCATGAAAGGGTTAATCTGCTAATTACAGTCTAACAATTAACTGTTGATTTACACTCAGACATGTCAGTGCAGATCAGGTTTATCAAGAACAGCAAAGTTACAGTCATGGTGTGAATGTCAGTGTATTATGGGATGGTGCATAAGTGTCCGCTGTGTCGGCTGATATGGAACTAAAACAACAGAACCCATGAATATATAAGAGAACAACTGGAGAACAACTGTCCACTGGAGTGACTAGTATGCACGAAAGGGTTAAGATACAGGAAAATATCAATGAAATGACAAAAACAGACTGTGGTTTTACATGTCAAATGGAAAATAACACGAAAAAACTAACTGTGAATAACCATAAAATTTCCATTTTTTAAAAGATTTATTTATTTTCTTTCACAGAAAAATACAGTTAAAATACATTTGCAAGTGTATTGTAATTTCACAAATACTTCTTTTTTATTTATGAGATTAAACTGTTAATTTAAAGTTAAAAAAATAATAAAAAAAGATAAAATTACTGACAATTAACCGTTAAAGAAGTATTTGTTCTGTCAGTTTAACCAGACTTGTTTGTTAATTGACAAATATCTTGTGTAATTACAGGAGGTTTCACAACAAAAATGTTGAATAAATGTATTTTTGTGAATGTATAACATGTATAAGCACTGATAAACTGTCCAAATACAGTTTTTATCAGTGGATTGGACAACTGAGTCTCATTGAAAATTATTTAAATATATATATTTATAGGGAATTTGACTGTTTTAATACATGTAAATATGTAGTTTACTCAGCTCTTTCACCTTCTGGACCTTGTGCAGTTTTGTGACCGTTTCACTTTTACTGGACGTGTGTTTTTAGCTTTAACACCAGGTCTGACGCGGCTGTGAAACATGTTTTTATCGATTGGTTTGGGTCGAAACAAGTTCCACTAAAGGTGTGTGTTCTCTGGTGACTGTTCTGAGGCTGAAAACACCTGTACCGTCCAGTCCTGTGTGAAAGTCCTGGTCCAACATTAGGTTTGGTGGTTCAGTGAAGTTCTACCGACCACAGGGTAAATGTGACGGATGTACAGGAGGAAACGAAACACTGTCAGGGATAAAACAGCTTCTACAAAACATAATCTGACCTCCCTTTGCACTGTTTCGTTCAGACAATATGAGATTTATGGTATTAATTCATGTTTTATACCAGTAACCAACTGAACAAACATATTCAACATGAAGCAAAAATAAATAGTAAAAAAAAATCAACAAAATGAACAAAAAAAACAAAAAACAAAATGAACCAAGGAATCAAAGAAATTCAACAAAATGAGTAAGAATAAATAAAATGAGCAAAAATGAAAAAGAAAATTCAACAAAATTAACAAAATCATCAACAAAATGAGTAAGAATAACCAAAATAATCAACAAAATTGATAAAAATGAAAAAGAAAATCAACAAAATTAACAAAATAATCACAAAATGAAAAAAATAATCAACAAAATGAGTAAGAATAACCAAAATAATCAACAAAATTGACAAAAATGAAAAAGAAAATCAACAAAATTAACAAAATAATCACAAAATGAAAAAAATAATCAACAAAATGAGTAAGAATAACCAAAATAATCAACAAAATGAACAAAAATGAAAGAAAATCAACAAAATTACCAAAAAAAAAATCAACAAAATTATGAACAAGATGAACAAAAATGAACAAATCAACAACACAAAATAATCATCAAAATGAGTAAAAATGACCAAATTCATCAACAAGATGAAAATAAATAAATAAATAAATAAACAATTTGAACCAAAAATGACCAGAATAACCAGGTTTGATTCAACACGTTTCAGATGTTTCTAGTTGTTTGTGCTGTTTCTTGTCATGGGGTCAAAGGTCAAACTAAATAAAGACTTTAACCTTCAGTTCAGACTTTTTGTTTGTTTGTTTGTTTGTTTGTTTGTGTGTGGGGGGGTCTTTTAAGGCTGTGCATATATTTCCTGTATTTTCTGCTCGTATCTGAGGAAAACAGACGGACAAATAAACATGTCTGATCATTTCAGCCCTGAAAACCCACACAGTTAAAGGTGGAACCAGACGGAACATTCTGAAGGCGTAAATAAAATTCCGCTCCGTCCGAATATCGCAGTCTTTTAACGGAGATACTTTATTCACCTGGAACTGGAGGCCACTTTGTAAAACATAAGAGTTTTCTTCAAACAGACAAAATCATTTACATGAACGCTCGGGGGTGGAGGATGATTGGTTGACCTCCCTGAACACGTTGCGTCTCATTCCTTTTACGATCTGGTCTTCACGTTCTGGAATGTTTCTACAGTTTGAACAGGTACGCACACACATTTACCTTTACAGATAAAACCTGACACGCTCCCTTTTTAAATGACCAAGAAAATGAACAAAAATGAAAAAGAAATTCAACCAAATGACGAAGAATAACCAAAAAAATCAACAAAATGAACAAAATAATCAACAAAATGAGTAAGAATAACCAAAAAAATCAACAAAATGAACAAAATAATCAACAAAATGAGTAAGAATAACCAAAATAATCCACAAAATGGACAAAATAATCAACAAACTGTGTAAGAATAAGCAAAATAATCAAATAAATGAACAAAATAATCGATAAAAGGAGTAAGAATAACCAGAATAATCAACAAAATAAACAAAAATGAAAAAGAAATTCAACAAAATGAGTAAAAATAACCAAAATAATCAACAAAATGAACAAAATAACCAACAAAATGAGTAAGAATAACCAAAATAATCAAATAAATGAACAAAATAATCGATAAAATGAGTAAGAATAACCAAAATAATCAACAAAATAAACAAAATAACCAATAAAATGGGTAAGAATTACCAAAATAATCAACAAAATAAACAAAAATGAAAAAGAAATTCAACAAAATGAGTAAGAGTAACCAAAATAATCAACTAAATGAACAAAATAACCAACAAAATGAGTAAGAATAACCAAAATAATCAACAAAAATGAAAAAGAAATTCATCAAAATGAGTAAGAATAGCCAAAATAATCAAACTGAACAAAAATGAAAAAGAAAAATCCATAAAACTAACAAAAAATCACCACATAAAACCACATGAACGCTCGGGGGTGGAGGATGATTGGCTGACCTCCCTGAACTCGTTGCGTCTCATTCCTTTTACGATCTGGTCTTCACGTTCTGGAATGTTTCTACAGTTTGAACAGGTACGCACACACATTTACCTTTACAGATAAAACCTGACGCTCCCTTTTTAAATGACTAATGCACTCACACAATCTGAAAAAAAGAACTCATTTTTAAGGATAAATGTTAAAAGCGGTCTTTTTTTCGCTCTCTCTCTCTCTCTTTTTTTTTTTTTTTTTTTTTTTTTACAGTGCGTGTGCTGTGGCAGATACTTAATGTGGAACATAAGCTGGTGATTGCTCAGAATGACTGATAGCACGCTGCCCAAATAATTCATGCGTCGGCTGAAGGACACTGATGCTGCTGAAATGTTAAAATCCTTCCCTCTAATATTTATGTGTAACCCCGCCACAGGAGGAAGGATCTGCACGACTTTGTTACTCACACATTTATTGGTGTCTTCTTGATTTTGGGAGCAGGGGGTTCCTGTTTTACATCCTGACAGGGTGGACTAAATAATGGGAACGGCTGTCGCTTCCAGTTTAAGGGGGTTTTCAGTGACGCTGAGGTGGGGAGGGGGGTTTTATCTACTGCGGTGGTTCTCAACTGGGGGGGCCAGACCCTAAAGTGGGTCTCAGGCCTGTTCTCAGTGGGTCGTGGGCCTTTGTCTGGACCAAGGTTCTAATAGTTTTGGATTTTTCATTCTAGTTTAGTTTTAGTTAGTTTTGACTTTTTTTTCTCTAATTCATTCAGTTTTAATTCCTTTTCAGAGCAGGTTTACTAGTTTTTATTAGTTTTCATTTTTTTCTAAATGCGTAGTTTTAGTTTAGTTTTAGTATTAATTTTAGTTCAGTCGTCTCTTTTCTCTTCTTCTCTGTGGTCGTATTCACATAAATCCCAGACAGGACTCTGCTGCTTTAGTCTCCATGTTTCCAGGTAGAGTGGGGACCAGAAGACGACTGGAAACCACAGTGAACACAAATGACGGAGCAAAAAGTGTCGTACGGTGCCGCTAGCTAAAATTGCGAAATAAACCACTTTCGTATCAATCCGACATTGACAAAGACGAAAACGAAGGGAATTTTTTCCAGAATTTTTATATGTTTTATTTAGTTTTGTAAACACACAATACAGTTTCAGTTAGTTATAATTTTTTTCCTTTTAATTATTGTTTTTATTTATTTCAGTTAATGAAAATGTCTTTTCCATTCTAGTTTTCGTCACTTCGTTAGTTTTCATTAACAATTATAACCTTGGTGTGTATTGGCAAGAATCTGGCGATACAATTCAAATCACAATACTAGGATGACAACACAATATATCACGATACTGTAAAAAAAGGAAAATTTTAATTGGTTTTGTTTCTTTTTTTTAATGATTATTTCCTTGAAGAATTGAATTACAGCAGAAATCTGCACAAATACTAAACACATTTTATTTGGTCACAACAGGATCTAATGTTCCATCACAAAATGTTCCTGTGTTCAAACTGAAATTCTGTTTTACACACATTCCAGTTTCAGATCCTGTTCAAATGTTCAGATTCTATTAGTTCACAACTAACAGAACAGGATTTTAGTTCAGTCCCAACAAACGAACTAACATTATTTAATAAAAGAGAGTTAAATAATAATAAACAAAATATAAATAAAACAGAAACAAAAATGAACCTCCACAATATCTGCATTTGAATAAATACCTAAAAATATCCATACAGTACTTTTTAATATCGATACAGTATTGTGAAATGAAATATTGTGATATATTGCAGAAGTGATATTTTCTTACAGCCCTATTTGTGTCCAGACACTCGGGCATCGAAGGGTTAAATAGTGTCTTCGCTGCGACGGTGTCTCCTGTGGACAAGTTTCCAGGAAGACGTTGTTCCAGGTCTGTAAATGCATGTGTTCAGAGGATAAACCCAGACAGAAGGAGTGGCAGAGGCAGATGTGGACTCAGATACCAGCAGTTCTCCAACACTATCTGTGTTTCCACATCAGAGAAAAACACGGCGACCACACGCACGCTCGCAGACGCACACTCCGACAAAGACGGAGCGAAGTAATCACAGAGGGTCAAACTCCTCCAGTCTGTTCGCAAAAGTTTCTGCGGACGAGCCGCTCTCTGATCTGTGAGGAAAGTGAAGAAGTCTGAAGTGTCTGTTCGGTGTGAACGGAGGACGCTGAACCTGTACGTGTTTACACTGACACAGGCTGGGTTGTGTACTGTTGTGTAGTACAGGTTGTGTACTGTTGTGTAGTACAGGCTGGGCTGTGTACTGTTGTGTAGTACAGGCTGGGTTGTGTACTGTTGTGTAGTACAGGTTGTGTACTGTTGTGTAGTACAGGCTGGGTTGTGTACTGTTGTGTAGTACAGGCTGGGCTGTGTACTGTTGTGTAGTACAGGCTGGGTTGTGTACTGTTGTGTAGTACAGGCTGGGCTGTGTACTGTTGTGTAAATGTAAGTGTGTAAGTGTTTTTTGGGTCTAAATATGACCGTGCTGTGTTAATAAAGGCATTTTAATGTTGAAAGAGAGCACCTTGGATTTTTCTCCCAGTTGGATATCTACTTTATGAATCCCTTTTTCCAAAGATCGCCTCGAACAAACTCTTTTTTTGGTCTGAGAAGCATTCCTTCCAAAGAATTTTTTAATACTATTTACTATTTTTTTTAATCTTGCAGTATTATTGATATAATGAGTGTTCTTTTATTGGACTGTTCAGTGTTTTAAGCAGCTAATATCAGGGCGGACCACATTGTTTCTGTGCTTGTAAGTGGATACTGTTCTGTGTGTTTGGAATGGGAGGAGCCCAGGAAGAGAAGCTGATGTCCTGCATCAGCTGCTGGGGATCCACATGAATAAATAAATAACCTACTTAAATAACTTAACTCTTGCGCAGACTTAAACTACAATAATAATAATAATAATAATAATAATAATAATAATAATAATAATAATGATAATGGATTGCATTTATATAGTGCTTTTCTAGACACCCATTATTCATTCGCTCTCACATCCTCCCTCTGCTGGTGGTAAACTACATCTGTACCCACAGCTGTCCTGGGGCAGACTGACAGAAGCGTGGCTGCCAGTTTGCGCTTATGGCCCCTCCCACCACCACCGAACATTCACACACATTCATACACCAGTGTGGGTGGCACTGGAGGCAGGGAGGGTGAAGTGTCTTGCCCAAGGACACAATGGACTGACTAGGACAGAGCGGGATTCGAACCGTCAACCCTTCGGTTATTGGACGACCCGCTCTACCACCTGACCCCAGAGTACTCCATAAATCCTGGTCACAAAGAACTCACTATGAACATTATTGAAGTAAAACAGATTCAACAAAAGAATCCTGTGTTAAAACAATAACTACTTAATCTTAAAACAATTCATCTTAAAACTTCAGTATCTAAAGTAAAATATATTTCAATACTCCGATTATTATCCGATTTCTGGAGCTTATTTATTTTTTTCAGGTGATCCTGTAAACCAGTGGTTCTCCACTGGTGAATCATAGTGTTACGTTTCCATCTCAAATGTGGACTCAGTGTGCGGACGCAGACACAACGGACAACTGGAATGGAAAAAAAAAAAAGAACAGATTTACTGAAGTAACAAAGGGAGAGAATCCGTGTATCATTCGTTCTTTTCATATTCAGTTGAGAAGCCACAATCAGAAAATGAAAAAAGGACTCTGGAAATAAGCAAATGGACCAAATGTGGGGCTTCATGTTGACATTTTTGATATCCAATTTGGTATGACCCGGAAGTTACATGACCCGCCCTACTCTGCCTCTGATTGGCTCATCAGTCCTCATGCCTGAAGTTAACCAATCAAATCAGTGAAGGCAGCGAGTACTAGCCAATTAGAGGCAGAGTAGGGCGGGTCATGGCTTCACCACCCGAGGGGAAAAATGGGCAATTTGGCTGCAGGTACGACTGAGTGGAGCACATCAGGGGGATTTAGAAGAGGGAATACGGAATGAGGACTGAAAGATAAGTAGGGATATGCTAGGGCTGAAAGATATATCGTTATCGTATCGATATCGAGATATGAGCATTCAAGATATTAATATCGAAAAAGCAACGATATAAACGATATAGATTTCCCCTGTGCTCACCCTGCATGTACAGCTCTGGAAGTCACAACAAATTTAAGTTATTTGTACTTTATGTTAATGTTGACGACTGGCAGTGAGTTCTTATAAATAAAACTGCACTTTCCACATTCTTTTGTATTATGATGTTAGAATTTTTCTGAAAAATGCTTAGTTTTCACCAAACCCGTAGTCATATCGTATCGTATCGATATCGAGATATCTGGCATGAATGTCGAGATATGAAATTTTGTCCATATCTATCGTTCAGCCCTAGTATATGCTGTATACCCTGGATTACACCACTACTTTTGAGTAACTTACTAGTAATGTGTGTAAACGTGTAAAGATCGCATAACTGACGTACAGCTACTGAGACATACGTTGGCATAGAGTGAAAACTTTACTGCGACCTATACCAGCGTTTATTTACTTATGCAAAACTTCCCTTTAACTTATTTGACGTACGCCTCCATATTCGGCAGATTTTTCATGTTTAAATCGTCAAGGAGTGACAGGGCTTTTAACCACATGTACTCAGATCATGTTTATGTGGACTGGTTCATGTCCATTCAGCTCAAATAGTTCAGATAAAACATCAAAGGAAAGATGAGCTTGATGCAGGATGATGTCATTTCTCCTCCTGTTGTTTCTTCGCTGCAGGATGATTCACGGAGCACCTTTCTACATGAATCACACAAGTGTCTTTGTGCTTTTTTTCCTCTAAACAGTGAAAACCCACATCTGTCTCTTTAAGGAAGGACTGGATGAATGGCCTCCTGCTTCTCCCAGAGAGCCGTTAATTATTTAGGAAACACAAATCACGTCCAGAACAAACCGGCAGCCGCAGCAGCAGACTTTCTGCTTGTTACTGAGTCTCAGCAGCGATTCCACTTTGATTCCTCCACTTGTTTTCTGGTGTCTTTGCTCTGCGGCGTCTGCAGAAACAAGACGGATGAATTCAAAGTCCACATTAACCCATAAAGACCCAGAGAGCCGCCGGCGACCAAAACCACCGACTGATAGAAAAGATTAAATACCTGTTGATCCACTAATCCTATCAATACATGTCAGTAAGTGGTGGAAATACAGTTTTACTGTCATTATTCATAGGATACAATGTACAAAAACTTAAATAAGATGAGCAAAATACTTGAAAAAGAAGTAAAAACTTAACTAAAAATACTTAAAATGTGGCATAAAAGGGAACAAATCCTTCTAAAGTGAGGAGAAAATGAGCAAAATATGTGAAAAATGAGGAGATTTCATCATTTCATACCAACCACAACCCTGTATTTACTCTGCTAACCCTCAAAAACCAAAACCATCTACTGATCTAAACTGTTTAATACCTGTTGATCCACTAATCCTATCAATACATGTCAATATTTGGTGTAAAATACAGTTTTACCTCCATTATTCATGGGATAAAATGTACAAAAACTGAAATAAAATGAGCAAAATGCTTGGAAAAATAAGTAAAAACTGAACTAAAACACTTAAAAACAGTTCTAAATCATCCCTAAGACATCGACATGTCATTTCTGAGGTATTTAAGTGTGTTTTAAGTCACTTTTGAGGGGGGTCATTAGCCCCCCCCCCATGGTAAAACATAAGAGTATAGTATGTGCTCCAAAAAATGAAATTTTGGTCCAAACTTTTATTTCACCTTAAAACGTTGCATTTAAGTGAACAAATCCTTCTAAAGTTAGGAGAAAATGAGTGAAATACTTGAAAAATGAGGGAAGTTCATCATTTTGTACCAACCAGAACCCTGTATTTATTCTTTTTTTTAAAAAAAATAAAAAATAAAAAAACAAAAACAAACAAACAAAAAAACACGTATTTATTGTGTTAACCTTCAACACCAGAACCGTCAGTGTTTTTTGTCTGAATGCAGATGTTTTTTACCTCTGCTTCTTCCTCTGGATCTGCTCTGGAATGAACTACACACTCCGTCTCTCCATCTGTTCTGCTGTCGTTTGCATTCTGCTCGCTCTCTGCTGGCGCCGTCGCATTTTTCACCCTGTTCGATATGCAAAGCAGGTGGCAGGCGGCGGCGGCGGCCAAAACAAACATGGCAGGTGTTACTGTACGCCACCGCCGCTGGTGCTCAGTCTGTCCTGTTCCTGACGCCTGGTGTGGGTTCCACTCAGTCCTGTTCCGTCTGTGGTTCCATCCATGAACACAAACACACACACACACACACACACACACACACACTCTGTTTAACCCTCTAGTATCAGGGTGAGCAGATTACACACACTTTACACTCCATGTTGTTAAAGGTCATGTGATTTCACACAGTTTGTTCAGTGTGAGGGAAGTGATCCAGGTGCATAAGAACACACAGACCAGGATTTAAACTGGACCAAAGACAGACCAGGATTTAAACTGGACCAAAGACAGACCAGGATTTAAACTGGACCAAAGACAGACCAGGATTTAAACTGGACCAAAGACAGACCAGGATTTAAACTGGACCAAAGACAGACCAGGATTTAAACTGGACCAAAGACAGACCAGGATTTAAACTGGACCAAAGACAAACAGGATTTAAACTGGACCAAAGACAGACCAGGATTTAAACTGGACCAAAGACAGACCAGGATTTAAACTGGACCAAAGACAGACCAGGATTTAAACTGGACCAAAGACAGACCAGGATTTAAACTGGACCAAAGACAGACCAGGATTTAAACTGGACCAAAGACAGACCAGGATTTAAACTGGACCAAAGACAGACCAGGATTTAAACTGGACCAAAGACAGACCAGGATTTAAACTGGACCAAAGACAGACCAGGATTTAAACTGGACCAAAGACAGACCAGGATTTAAACTGGACCAAAGACAGACCAGGATTTAAACTGGACCAAAGACAAACAGGATTTAAACTGGACCAAAGACAAACAGGATTTAAACTGGACCAAAGACAGACCAGGATTTAAACTGGACCAAAGACAGACCAGGATTTAAACTGGACCAAAGACAAACAGGATTTAAACTGGACCAAAGACAGACCAGGATTTAAACTGGACCAAAGACAGACCAGGATTTAAACTGGACCAAAGACAGACCAGGATTTAAACTGGACCAAAGACAAACAGGATTTAAACTGGACCAAAGACAAACAGGATTTAAACTGGACCAAAGACAGACCAGGATTTAAACTGGACCAAAGACAAACAGGATTTAAACTGGACCAAAGACAGACCAGGATTTAAACTGGACCAAAGACAGACCAGGATTTAAACTGGACCAAAGACAGACCAGGATTTAAACTGGACCAAAGACAGACCAGGATTTAAACTGGACCAAAGACAGACCAGGATTTAAACTGGACCAAAGACAAACAGGATTTAAACTGGACCAAAGACAGACCAGGATTTAAACTGGACCAAAGACAGACCAGGATTTAAACTGGACCAAAGACAGACCAGGATTTAAACTGGACCAAAGACAGACCAGGATTTAAACTGGACCAAAGACAGACCAGGATTTAAACTGGACCAAAGACAGACCAGGATTTAAACTGGACCAAAGACAGACCAGGATTTAAACTGGACCAAAGACAGACCAGGATTTAAACTGGACCAAAGACAGACCAGGATTTAAACTGGACCAAAGACAGACCAGGATTTAAACTGGACCAAAGACAGACCAGGATTTAAACTGGACCAAAGACAAACAGGATTTAAACTGGACCAAAGACAAACAGGATTTAAACTGGACCAAAGACAGACCAGGATTTAACTGGACCAAAGACAGACCAGGATTTAAACTGGACCAAAGACAAACAGGATTTAAACTGGACCAAAGACAGACCAGGATTTAAACTGGACCAAAGACAGACCAGGATTTAAACTGGACCAAAGACAGACCAGGATTTAAACTGGACCAAAGACAGACCAGGATTTAAACTGGACCAAAGACAGACCAGGATTTAAACTGGACCAAAGACAGACCAGGATTTAACTGGACCAAAGACAGACCAGGATTTAAACTGGACCAAAGACAGACCAGGATTTAAACTGGACCAAAGACAGACCAGGATTTAAACTGGACCAAAGACAGACCAGGATTTAAACTGGACCAAAGACAGACCAGGATTTAAACTGGACCAAAGACAGACCAGGATTTAAACTGGACCAAAGACAGACCAGGATTTAAACTGGACCAAAGACAAACAGGATTTAAACTGGACCAAAGACAAACAGGATTTAAACTGGACCAAAGACAGACCAGGATTTAAACTGGACCAAAGACAGACCAGGATTTAAACTGGACCAAAGACAGACCAGGATTTAAACTGGACCAAAGACAGACCAGGATTTAAACTGGACCAAAGACAGACCAGGATTTAAACTGGACCAAAGACAGACCAGGATTTAAACTGGACCAAAGACAAACAGGATTTAAACTGGACCAAAGACAGACCAGGATTTAAACTGGACCAAAGACAGACCAGGATTTAAACTGGACCAAAGACAGACCAGGATTTAAACTGGACCAAAGACAGACCAGGATTTAAACTGGACCAAAGACAGACCAGGATTTAAACTGGACCAAAGACAGACCAGGATTTAAACTGGACCAAAGACAGACCAGGATTTAAACTGGACCAAAGACAGACCAGGATTTAAACTGGACCAAAGACAAACAGGATTTAAACTGGACCAAAGACAAACAGGATTTAAACTGGACCAAAGACAAACAGGATTTAAACTGGACCAAAGACAGACCAGGATTTAAACTGGACCAAAGACAGACCAGGATTTAAACTGGACCAAAGACAGACCAGGATTTAAACTGGACCAAAGACAAACAGGATTTAAACTGGACCAAAGACAGACCAGGATTTAAACTGGACCAAAGACAGACCAGGATTTAAACTGGACCAAAGACAGACCAGGATTTAAACTGGACCAAAGACAGACCAGGATTTAAACTGGACCAAAGACAGACCAGGATTTAAACTGGACCAAAGACAGACCAGGATTTAAACTGGACCAAAGACAGACCAGGATTTAAACTGGACCAAAGACAGACCAGGATTTAAACTGGACCAAAGACAAACAGGATTTAAACTGGACCAAAGACAAACAGGATTTAAACTGGACCAAAGACAGACCAGGATTTAAACTGGACCAAAGACAGACCAGGATTTAAACTGGACCAAAGACAGACCAGGATTTAAACTGGACCAAAGACAGACCAGGATTTAAACTGGACCAAAGACAAACAGGATTTAAACTGGACCAAAGACAGACCAGGATTTAAACTGGACCAAAGACAGACCAGGATTTAAACTGGACCAAAGACAGACCAGGATTTAAACTGGACCAAAGACAGACCAGGATTTAAACTGGACCAAAGACAGACCAGGATTTAAACTGGACCAAAGACAGACCAGGATTTAAACTGGACCAAAGACAAACAGGATTTAAACTGGACCAAAGACAGACCAGGATTTAAACTGGACCAAAGACAGACCAGGATTTAAACTGGACCAAAGACAGACCAGGATTTAAACTGGACCAAAGACAAACAGGATTTAAACTGGACCAAAGACAGACCAGGATTTAAACTGGACCAAAGACAAACCAGGATTTAAACTGGACCAAAGACAGACCAGGATTTAAACTGGACCAAAGACAGACCAGGATTTAAACTGGACCAAAGACAAACAGGATTTAAACTGGACCAAAGACAGACCAGGATTTAAACTGGACCAAAGACAAACAGGATTTAAACTGGACCAAAGACAGACTAGGATTTAAACTGGACCAAAGACAGACCAGGATTTAAACTGGACCAAAGACAGACCAGGATTTAAACTGGACCAAAGACAAACAGGATTTAAACTGGACCAAAGACAGACCAGGATTAAACTGGACCAAAGACAAACAGGATTTAAACTGGACCAAAGACAGACTAGGATTTAAACTGGACCAAAGACAGACCAGGATTTAAACTGGACCAAAGACAGACCAGGATTTAAACTGGACCAAAGATAAACAGGATTTTAGACAAGTGTTGGATGAAGACACACCAGGAAAGAACCAAGCATCAGTGTGTCTGTGCTGGACTGGACTGGACTAACTGGACTGGACTGGACTGGATCCACAAAACACTAGAGCTGTCCATGGTCCTGATCACAAACAGACCAGAAACTACACATGTTTTCAGAGGAGGTCTTATTTGTATTTGCCTCCTCCTCCTCCTCCACCTGCTCCTCCTTCTTCCTCCTCCTCTAACTCTTCCTCTCCTCCTCCTGTAACTCTTCTCCTCCTCCTTCCTCTTCCTCCTGTTACTCTTTTCCTCCTCCTCCTCCCCCTGCTGTAATTCCTCCTCCTCCTCCTCCTGTAACTCTTCCTCTCTTCCTCCCTCCCTGCCTCTTCCTTCC
>NW_021941522.1:0-29189 GCF_902148855.1 Sphaeramia orbicularis | reverse complement strand
AAATACAGTTCAAATACATTTGCAAATGTATCATAATTTCACAAATATTTATTTTCTATTTATGAGATTAAATTGTTAATTTATAGTTTAATACTGTAAAAAAAAAAAAAAAGCAGATAAAATTGCTGACAGTTAAGAGTAACAGAAGTGTTAGTTCTGTCAGTTGAACCAGACTTGTTTGTTCATTCCTTCTTCATGTTCCACTGAAACAACTTCTCTGCTGACACTGTTGCAAAGAAAAGTCTCTCTGCCATCAGGTGGGATTAATTTAAGAAAAAAAAGAGCCCCAGACCTGATCCAGAACTAAAGTGGGATGGTACACTGAACAAAAATACAAATGCAACACTTTGTTTTTTTTTTCCATTTTTCCTGAGCTGAACTCAAAGATCTGAAACTGTTTCTGTGTTCACTCCAGGTTTATTTCTGTCAAATCTAGTTCCTAAATGTGTCTAAATGTGTGTTCGTGGACACTTGTCCTTTGATAACCCCTCCTCCTCACAGCTGTGGCAGATCCAGATGCTGATTGGACAGCAGGATTATTGCACAGGTGGGCCTTAGGCTGGACACAATAAAAGGAAGGCCACTCTAAAATGGGCACTTTTCCTGTAGTGGCTGGTCCAGGGGGGTCAGATAAGACCAGTCAGTATTTGGTGTGAGCACCATTTTCCTCCCACAGTCTTCTTCATGAGTTCTCTGAAAGCCCTTTGCAGATGGCTGAAGGTCCAGAAATGAACATTCAGTTCACAGGCAGAAGCTCTGCTGGACAGTCCTGACGTCACATGACCAGTGCATCCAAACCTCCAAACTGGTGACATCTGTGGCATTGTGCTGTGTGATAGAAGTGCCCATTTTAGAGTGGCCTTCCTTTTATAGTGTCCAGCCTAAGGCCCACCTGTGCAATAATCCTGCTGTCCAATCAGCATCTGGATCTGCCACAGCTGTGAGGAGGAGGGGTTATCAAAGGACAAGTGTTCACCAACACACATTTAGACACATTTAGGAACTAGATTTGACCGAAATAAACCTGGTGTGAACACAGAAACAGTTTCAGATCTTTGAGTTCAGCTCAGGAAAAATGGAAAAAAAAGAAAAACAAAAGTGTTGCATTTCTATTTTTGTTCAGTGTGGGTGGGTGGCGCCCAGCCCCGCCTCCTCTGTGCCAAACCTTTCTTCTGTTTTTTTGGACATGTCGTCCTCTGTGATGGGGGTCCACACTTAGCTCCAGCCCACCTTCCATCTGCCTGACTGGACCAGTGCACCAGTCCTGTAAACCAGACCTTTTGGAACAGCTGGCCCTGTCATAAAGCACTACACTGTAAAAAACAAACAAACAAACATGAAAAAACAGTATTATTCCAGCAGTTGGGGCACCAAAATAATACTGTAAAATAACAGAAAATAACCATCTCATAAAAATACGGTAATTTTCCATAAATCAAATACAGTTTTTTGCCCTAACTTTACATGAGATTTTACTTTTTTTTTTGGACTTTTTAATGTTTAATAAAGAATATTTACATGTATTAAAACAATCCAATTCCCTATAAATATATATATATATAAATAATTTTCAGTCAGACTCAGTTGTCCAATCCACTGATAAAAACTGTATTTGGACAGTTTATCAGTGCTTATACATGTTATACATTCACAAAAATACATTTATTCAACAGTTTTGTTGTGAAACCTCCTGGAATTACACAAGATATTTGTCAATGAACAAACAAGTCTGGTTCAACTGACAGAACTAATACTTCTGTTACTGTTAACTGTCAGCAATTGTATCTCATTTTATTATTATTATTATTATTATTATTATTTTTACAATATTAAACTTTAAATGAACAGTTTAATCTCATAAATAGAAAGGAAATATTTGTGAAATTATGATACATTTGCAAATGTATTTTAACTGTTTTTTTCCGTGAAAATTTCTTTAAAAAAATGGAAATTTTTTTGGTAATTCACAGTTCCAGTTTTTTTGTGTTCTTTTCCATTTTTCATGTAAAATCACAGTCTGTTTTTGTCATTTCATTGATATTTTCCTGGATCTGAAAAATACAGGAAAAATCTGTCAAATAAACAGTGTTAATTCTGTTAAATTACATTTTTTTTTTTTTTTTTTTTTTTACAGTGTAACAGCCCTTGGCATCAATGAAACTGCGTAGAGTTGGACCGCTACGAATCTGTATTTCATCATCGTGAAACTAAAACACAAACATTTGTACACAAGTTATTTTTCAAATTTTCCTGAGGTTACACTTTCTTTAAAAGTGCAGACATTATTACAAACAAATAAGACATATTACTCATAATTAAAATAGTAATTTAATACACATATATTTCAAACAAAAGAACAAAACATGCCAGTACAGTTAACTACCACATCCCTTAGCTCCTCCTACCAAGGCTGCAAACTCCTCCCACATCCAGTGAATAGTCAGAGGTCTGTGAACCAAAACAACAACAACAACAACCCATTCCACATGAATATCAAACTTGATATTTGTTCAAAATAATGTGTCAGTCAAATCAGACTGACATGTTGTTTGTGCTCTCCTCACTTCTGTTCAGCTCAGTCCTGCTCTGCTCTGTGGCCAAACAGCTGTGAGCCAATCAGCTTCATTAGATCCCAAAAGGGGGTGTGGCCACAATAAAACTAAATGGGAAGAAAATCCAACCGAAACCAAAAATAAATACAAACAAAAAGAAGAAAAATCTAAAATAATAAACCTAAGAGCTGGCCACTAACAGGATGGAAGGGTAAGTCATGACAGAATGTGTTTGTCAGGTGAGGCACAAGCACACAGTTCCTGTGGACAGAGCAGCAGAGGAGCCTGCAGAAGGTCTGCAGGTGACGTCAGCTCCAGCAGAAGTCCCACCCACTGAGTGTCAGACAGAGGCAGATGAGTAGTGCCTTTGTCTTGAACACTGAAAACTTTAGAACAATCTAAAAATGGGGCAGGGCTATTGTGCCATTGATCGCATAAACAGGTTTAAAAGCACTGGGAGCTCTGGTTTTAGTGGAGACCTAAAGCCACAGACAGAAGAAGCAGATGGGTCGCTGACATTCACAGAAAGAATTAGCTTTTGTCTGTGAAAGGCCCACCCCCTGGCTCTGTGAAAGGCCCACCCCCTGGCTCTGTGAAAGGCCCACCCCCTGGCTCTGTGAAAGGCCCACCCCCTGGCTCTGTGAAAGGCCCACCCCCTCAGCTCTGTGAAAGGCCCACCCCCTCAGCTCTGTAAAAGGCCCACCCCCTCGGCTCTGTGAAAGGCCCACCCCCCTGGCTCTGTGAACGGCCCACCCCCCTGGCTCTGTGAAAGGCCCACCCCCTCAGCTCTGTAAAAGGCCCACCCCCTGGCTCTGTGAAAGGCCCACCCCCCTGGCTCTGTGAACGGCCCCCCCCCCTGGCTCTGTGAAAGGCCCACCCCCTCAGCTCTGTAAAAGGCCCCCCCCCTGGCTCTGTGAAAGGCCCACCCCCTGGCTCTGTGAAAGGCCCACCCCCTCAGCTCTGTGAAAGGCCCACCCCCTCAGCTCTGTAAAAGGCCCACCCCCTGGCTCTGTGAAAGGCCCACCCCCCTGGCTCTGTGAAAGGCCCACCCCCTCAGCTCTGTAAAAGGCCCACCCCCTGGCTCTGTGAAAGGCCCACCCCCTGGCTCTGTGAAAGGCCCACCCCCTCAGGTCTGTGAAAGGCCCACCCCCTCAGCTCTGTGAAAGGCCCACCCCCTGGCTCTGTGAAAGGCCCACCCCCCTGGCTCTGTGAACGGCCCACCCCCCGGCTCTGTGAAAGGCCCACCCCCTCAGCTCTGTAAAAGGCCCACCCCCTGGCTCTGTGAAAGGCCCACCCCCCTGGCTCTGTGAACGGCCCACCCCCCTGGCTCTGTGAAAGGCCCACCCCCTCAGCTCTGTAAAAGGCCCACCCCCTGGCTCTGTGAAAGGCCCACCCCCTGGCTCTGTAAAAGGCCCACCCCCTGGCTCTGTGAAAGGCCCACCCCCCTGGCTCTGTGAAAGGCCCACCCCCTGGCTCTGTGAAAGGCCCACCCCCTCAGCTCTGTGAAAGGCCCACCCCCTGGCTCTGTAAAAGGCCCACCCCCTCAGCTCTGTGAAAGGCCCACCCCCTGGCTCTGTGAAAGGCCCACCCCCTCAGCTCTGTGAAAGGCCCACCCCCTGGCTCTGTGAAAGGCCCACCCCCTCAGCTCTGTGAAAGGCCCACCCCCCTGGCTCTGTGAAAGGCCCACCCCCTGGCTCTGTGAAAGGCCCACCCCCTGGCTCTGTGAAAGACCCACCCCCTCAGCTCTGTGAAAGGCCCACCCCCTCAGCTCTGTGAAAGACCCACCCCCTCAGCTCTGTGAATGGCCCACCCCCTCAGCTCTGTGAAAGGCCCACCCCCTGGCTCTGTGAAAAGCCCACCCCCTGGCTCTGTGAAAGGCCCACCCTCTGGCTCTGTGAAAGGCCCAGCCCCTGGCTCTGTGAAAGGCCCACCCCTCAGCTCTGTGAAAGGCCCACCCCCTCAGGTCTGTGAAAGGCCCACCCCCTCAGCTCTGTGAAAGGCCCACCCCCTCAGGTCTGTGAAAGGCCCACCCTCTGGCTCTGTGAAAGGCCCACCCCCTGGCTCTGTGATGTGCAGTCTGAACTGTGAGTGTGGGAGGGGTCAGCGACACCCGGTCAGGTGACCCACTGATCCACAGAGCAGACGTCAGGACTGCAGGTATGTGTTCCTGCGTTTGCTGCCGTTTCCAGAGGCAGGAACCTGTTAGCGCTCGTCTGTTGTGTGAGACTGAATTGGTTTTGGAAGGTTCTCGGTGTCTGATCACATGGAACTGAATGTTGCTTTGTTGTCACATCTGCAGCTCTGTGTGTTCACCACCTTTCACTTTTGGGTGGTGTCTAGTGTGAAGGTGTGTTATTGGTACAAAGTGGCTGTTGACACAGTACTGTGGCACCAAATATGGCTTTGTCTGTGACCACAGAGCCGGTCAGAGTCCTCGTGTTATCCCGTCTACACTGGTAACGTACATCCTGAACAGAACCAAGGCGGTCAGAGAGTGGACAGGTCAAACTGGACCACAGCTGGAATTCAGCTCACTCTGAAACATCAGACCGCACGCAAAACACCAGGGTTGGATTCTTGGTCGGGGTAGTGTTTCTTTTTTGCTTTTTTTTCCTAATTTTTTTCAAACAGCGGCGGGGCCACACTGTAAATCCACCATTAATATAAATCAGTCACTGGGACAGCGTTCAGAGTGTAGAGTCCACATTCCACAGTGGATGTGGACAAGTTAGTTCCACATACAAGAGATTGTTCTAAGATACAGGTGGATCCAACTGGAGGAGAATCAGAGTCGTTTGGGATGAATTTCTGAAAATGTCTCAGTGATGACAGATGGAAAACTGTAGATGTTGTGACCTTGCTGTGACCTTGAACTTTGTCCTACTGGGACCAAAATGGACTGGGTTGGTCCCAGGGCCTAGGCCTATCTGTGGGGAAGATCTGGGAAAGATGGGTGGAAGAGTTTTACACTAAAGATGAGAACACACACACACACACACACACACACACACACACACACAAAGCTAGGTGATCCCAGTACCTCCTGGCAGAGGGAATAAAACATGAAATATGGAGCAGAATCTGATCTTTATAGACAGTAGTTCCCCTCACAGACCTGCACACCAGCACAGATTAGTTTAAATTCAACATGAGGAAGTCCACCATTCACAGCAGCTGTCTGCAGTCACTAACAGTCACTAACAGTCACTAACAGTCACTAGTGATGGGACTGTTGGTTCTTTGAAGGGAGTCGTTCAATCAGGAGTCGTTCACTGAAAAGAGTCGTTCAACAGACTGGCTCTGTTCTGTTTTCTGCATTCTTTTGAAACACCAGTGTTTGAATGACTAAATAGGCTCCATGTGATGATTGACATTCCATTTTAAAGGTGTTTAATCGGCGCAGCAGTAAATATTATCTTAGTGTAAAACAGAATGGTTAGTTCAAATGTGTGGGTTAAATCCATGACATGAGAGGTGACATTAGACAGATGATGGAACTGGACCAAAAACATCCCAGTCCATTCTGTGGACTAGTCTGTAGAAGAAAAATGAAGAAAAGAAAACATTTTCTGATGAAAGAACATTTGATTCTCCTCAAAACAAGAACAATAAATGTGTGGAAACATACAGAAAAAACTGCACCAAACACAACAGTGATGAATCAGGTCAGTTACTGAAATACCTGAACTGGAGTCCCATTCTCCAGTGTCATGTCCATCTGTTCTGTCTGAAAGTTCATCCAAATCCTCCTTTTCTTTGGTTCATTACTCACAGCTGCTCATGTGAAAGGCTAAGTACAAAGGCTGAACCCAAAAGCAAGACCACAAGTAAATAAGGTTTAGTGTTTTTATTAAACACTTTCACAGAGAACAAGGTACAACACAGAGATAATATAATTTCTGTGGAGCCTCTGGTTCCGGGGATAAACGTCTGGGCTGCGGGTGGATACGGCAGACGACCAGCTTGGCCGAGCCGGGAAAACCCCAACGGAATCCCCACTAGAGACAGACAGAGGGTGGTCAAAAAACAAGCCAGGTCATACACGGAAAGACAGTTTAACAAGCAACGGTACATGGGGGACAGGCTGACTCACGGTAGTAATACAGGCGAAGGTCGAAGCACAGGTGATCGTTGGAGGCTGAGGTATTAAAAGGAGCAGGCAGAGACAGAGTCGGGTAAACGAACCAGGTCGGGAACAGGCAGGCAGGATAGGAACAGGCTGAATCGATGGTCGAGGGACGAAAACAGGTCAAACACGGCAGACAAACAAACAGGATCCAAGAAACGCTGGTTAGTGAACACAAACAAGTTGTAGAGCACAAACTGGCAAAGGAACAGGGGAAGACACAGGGTTTAAATACACAAGAGGGCGGGAAGACAATGAGACACAGGTGGAGATAATCAGGGAGGAGCAAGGTAATCAGGTGAAAGGTGAACACAAAAGGAAGTAAAGACAACAGACAAGACACATGAGGGAAACTTAACAAAATAAAACAGGAAATGACAAACAAAACAGAAAAGACAGACAAAGTCCAGAAGCCGACATGACAGTACCCCCCCCTCTAGGGGACGGCACCGGACGGCCCAGGAACCTCCGGGTGGCGCTGATGGAACTCCCGAATCAGGTCCGGGTCCAAAATGTAGGAGGCGGGCACCCAGGAACGCTCTTCAGGGCCGTATCCCTCCCAGTCCACCAAGTACTGGAACCCTCTCCCTCGACGACGGGCTGCAATGAGCCGGCGCACCGTGTAGGCTGGGTCCCCATCGATGATCCGGGGAGGTGGAGGTGGCTGGGTGGGGGGGACTAACGGACTCTCCTTTGCGGGCTTGACTTGACTGACGTGAAACGACAGGTGAATTCTCATTGTCCTGGGTAATTTGAGGCGTACAGAGACAGGATTAATAACCTTTGATATTGGGAAAGGGCCCACGAACCTGGGTGCCAGTTTTCGGCTCTCCACCCTCAAAGGGAGATGCCGGGTCGACAGCCACACACGCTGGTCACGCTGGTAGACCGGAGCTGGAGTCCTGTGCCGGTCCGCCGCAGTCTTGTAGATGCCAGACGCCTTAAGCAGAGCCTGTCTGGCACGAATCCAGGTCCTTTTACATCTCCTTATCAGAGCCAGGGCTGACGGAACGCTGACTTCCTTTTCCAGGGCCGGGAACAGAGGAGGTTGATATCCAAAAACTACATGAAATGGAGACAGACCAGAGGAAGCACAGGGTAACGAGTTGTGGGCGTATTCCACCCAGATCAGCTGGCGGCTCCAGGATGCAGGGTTGTGGGAGGCCAAAACTCTAAGACCGGCCCCCAACACCTGATTGAGCCGCTCAGTCTGACCGTTAGACTGGGGGTGGTAGCCCGAGGACAAACTGACAGATGCCCCGATGAGGGAGCAAAAAGCACGCCAAAAACGTGCGACAAACTGAGGGCCCCTATCAGAAACAATGTCCTTAGGGAACCCATGCAGACGACAGACATGAAACAGAACCGCCTCTGCAGTCTCCTTAGCAGAGGGGAGCTTGGGTAACGGGACAAAATGGACCATCTTAGAAAATCGATCCACAATAGTTAGAACAGTGGTATTACCTTCAGACGGGGGTAATCCTGTCACAAAATCCAATGACACATCAGACCAGGGTCTACTAGGGACGGAAAGCGGATGCAACTGACCAACCGGGGGTTTGTTGGAGGTCTTGCATGCTGCACAGACGGGACAGGACGCGACGTACTCCGCCACCAGCCTTTCCATGGCTGGCCACCAGAAGCGCTGTTTGATGACGAACATGGTTCGCTGGACTCCCGGGTGACAGGACAGCTTAGAGGTATGGGCCCAGTGAATCACCTGTGGACGGAGGTTAGGGGGAACAAACAGACGGTCTGGCGGGACGCCAGCCGGGATGTCACAAGCCTTTAAGGCCTCAGAAACAGACTTTTCAATCTCCCAACGCACCGACCCCACCACACAGGACTCAGGCAAAATAGCTTCGGGCTCAACACTGGCTGTATCAGGTGCAAACAGTCTGGACAAGGCATCGGGCTTCACATTCTTGGAGCCCGGCCGATAGGAGAGTGAGAAATTGAAACGTGTAAAGAATAATGCCCACCTGGCCTGACGAGAGTTGAGTCTTTTGGCGGTCCGCAGGTACTCTAAGTTCTTGTGGTCAGTCCATATTAGGAACGGCACCTCCGTTCCCTCCAGCCAATGTCGCCATTCCTCCAGCGCGACCTTTATGGCTAACAGCTCCCTGTTGCCGATGTCATAATTACATTCTGCTTTAGTCAATCTTCTGGAAAGGAAGGCACAAGGGTGGAGCCTGTTGTCCTTAGGCGACCGTTGCGAGATGACCGCACCGACCCCCAGGTCAGAAGCATCCACTTCCACGACGAACTGGAGAGCTGGATCCGGGACTGACAGAACGGGGGCCGAAGTGAAGACGTCCTTCAGCCTTCTAAAGGCTTTTTCAGCTTCGGGACCCCATCTAAACACAGACTTAGGAGAGGTTAGAGCATGCAGGGGGGCAGCCACACTACTGAACCCCCTAATGAACTTTCTGTAAAAGTTGGCGAATCCAAGGAACCTCTGGACGTCCTTTCGACAACTAGGGGTAGGCCAATCCCTAACTGCACTAACCTTCTCCGGGTCCATCTGCACACGTCCCTCTGCAATGATGAACCCCAGAAAAGACACAGATGGCCGGTGGAATTCACACTTCTCTGCTTTTACAAATAACTGATTCTGAAGGAGTCTCTGGAGCACTTGGCAGACATGATGGACGTGTGACTCGACATCCGGGGAAAAAATCAGGATGTCGTCTAAATAGACAAATACAAAAACATTGAGCATGTCACGCAGTACATCGTTTACCAGGGCTTGGAAAACAGCGGGGGCGTTGGTGAGACCAAATGGCATGACCAAGTACTCATAATGCCCACTGGGAGTGTTAAATGCCGTTTTCCACTCGTCACCTTCTCTGATTCTGACCAGATGGTAGGCATTACGGAGGTCTAATTTAGTAAAAACCTTCGCACCATGTAATAGCTCAAAAGCAGATGACATGAGTGGTAATGGGTACCTATTACGGACAGTGATATCATTTAAGCCACGGTAGTCAATACAGGGGCGGAGACTCTTGTCTTTCTTGTCTACAAAGAAAAAACCAGCACCGGCTGGAGACGATGAGGGCCGAATTAAACCAGCTGCTAATGATTCGTCGATGTATTTTTTCATGGCGACTGTCTCCGGGCCCGACAGGGAATACAACCTTCCCTTAGGGGGGCTGGTACCAGGGCGCAGGTCTATGGCGCAGTCATACGGTCTGTGAGGAGGCAAAGCAGTGGCACGGGCCTTATTGAAAACTTCTTTCAGGTCATGATAACATTCTGGTACCTTATTAAGGGCAGGAAAATCAGTCTCTGGCTCCCTCAGGGCCTCCACAGAAGCCACAACAGGCTGGACTGGAGCGGATGGGAGACCCTGGGACCGGTCCTTTACCCCATGGTCCACACAAGCCTCTCCCCAAGACAAGACCTCTCCTGTCTTCCAATCTACCCGGGGGTTATGAAGTAAGAGCCACGGGTGACCTAATATGAGGGGTTGAGTATCAGAGTGGAAGATATGAAAGCTAAGCTTCTCTGAATGACCATCCTGGAACTGAAGAGTAACTGGTTGAGTGCGCAGCACCACACGACAGATGATGTGATCGTCCAAAGCCGTGCCTCCAGGGGGTGCTGCACCGGTACCAGTTCCAGGTTTAGCTGCTTAGCCAGTCTCTCATCCATGAGGTTAGCGTCTGAGCCGGAGTCTATCAGGGCGGAGTGCTGTAGCGAGACAGAATTAGAAGACAAACAAACCATAGGCTGCACCCGAGATGTGTTGAGCATACACACAGTATGGCTCAAGAGTGCGCCCTCACCTGCCGGAGTTTTGGGCTTCAGCGGACAGCTGGCGACCCGATGTCCATCTTGTCCACAGTAAAGACACAGTCCGGTTGTCAGACGGCGGCGATGCTCCTCTGCGGAGAGACGTGTGCGGCCCAACTGCATCGGCTCCTGCCTCGAGGCTTGGCCAGGTTCCGGTACGGGTAACGGAGGATCTACAACCTTCTTGTCATGATCAGCTGGTCGAAACCCAGACGGTTCAGTCTGCCAGATGCCCCATTGGTCCGTGACCAGGATGGCAGCTGAGATGACGTCATCCAGAGTGCGTAGTTCCCGACGGAGCGCCATCTCACACCCAATGGTGCGGTTCAGTCCTGACTGAAAAGCAGTGATTAATCCTGCCTCGTTCCAACCCGACTCAGCTGCCAAAGAGCGAAACTCACTCACATATTGTCTGATTGATCGGTCTCCCTGCCTCAGCCTCATAAGTCTCATCGCAGCCTGCTGGCCACGAATAGGATGATCATATATTCTTTTAAGTTCGGCCAACAGGCAAGATGCAGACTGAGCTAGGGGGGAATTCTGCTCCATGAGGGAATTGAAAAAACTTAATGGAGGTCCTTCCAACAAACTTGCTACATAAGCAATCTTAGCTGACTCACAAGAAAAGCGTCTGGGTTGAGAATCAAAAATTAAGCGAATCTGGGTACAAAAACTTCGACATGTGTCCGGGTTACCAGAGTACTTTGAGGGAGGAGGGATGTTAGGTTCCTCCGTGGCCCTCACAGATGGATCTGAGGGTTCAGGTTCGCTCGGGGGACTCTGGGCGGACGCCTGATTACCGGTGAGCTGGGAAATCTGGGAGGACAGCTGAGACATCTGGTCCATAAGGGACTGCAAGAGCTGCTCATGTCCCCCCATGCGTTGCCCCTGTAGGCGGATAGCTTCCCGGACCTGGTCTAGGTCTGCTGGGTTCATACTGTTGGCCAGTTTGTACTGTAATGGGCTGAGTACAAAGGCTGAACCCAAAAGCAAGACCACAAGTAAATAAGGTTTAGTGTTTTTATTAAACACTTTCACAGAGAACAAGGTACAACACAGAGATAATATAATTTCTGTGGAGCCTCTGGTTCCGGGGATAAACGTCTGGGCTGCGGGTGGATACGGCAGACGACCAGCTTGGCCGAGCCGGGAAAACCCCAACGGAATCCCCACTAGGGACAGACAGAGGGTGGTCAAAAAACAAGCCAGGTCATACACGGAAAGACAGTTTAACAAGCAACGGTACATGGGGGACAGGCTGACTCACGGTAGTAATACAGGCGAAGGTCGAAGCACAGGTGATCATTGGAGGCTGAGGTATTAAAAGGAGCAGGCAGAGACAGAGTCGGGTAAACGAACCAGGTCGGGAACAGGCAGGCAGGATAGGAACAGGCTGAATCGATGGTCGAGGGACGAAAACAGGTCAAACACGGCAGACAAACGAACAGGATCCAAGAAACGCTGGTTAGTGAACACAAACAAGTTGTAGAGCACAAACTGGCAAAGGAACAGGGGAAGACACAGGGTTTAAATACACAAGAGGGCGGGAAGACAATGAGACACAGGTGGAGATAATCAGGGAGGAGCAAGGTAATCAGGTGAAAGGTGAACACAAAAGGAAGTAAAGACAACAGACAAGACACATGAGGGAAACTTAACAAAATAAAACAGGAAATGACAAACAAAACAGAAAAGACAGACAAAGTCCAGAAGCCGACATGACAGCTCACTCACTCACTCTCAAACTTTTCTCCGGTTTCGACCAGTCTTCCAGCTCCGCCTCCTCCAGTCTTCCGGCTCCTCCTCCTCCAGTCTTCCAGCTCCGCCTCCTCCAGTCTTCCGGCTCCGCCTCCTCCAGTCTTCCGGCTCCTCCTCCTCCAGTCTTCCAGCTCCGCCTCCTCCAGTCTTCCAGCTCCACCTCCTCCAGTCTTCCGGCTCCTCCTCCTCCAGTCTTCCAGCTCCGCCTCCTCCAGTCTTCCAGCTCCGCCTCCTCCAGTCTTCCAGCTCCTCCTCCTCCAGTCTTCCAGCTCCGCCTCCTCCAGTCTTCCAGCTTCTCCTCCTCCAGTCTTCCAGCTCCTCCTCCTCCAGTCTTCCAGCTCCTCCTCCTCCAGCTCCTCCTCCTCCAGTCTTCCAGCTCCTCCTCCTCCAGCTCCTCCTCCTCCAGTCTTCCAGCTCCTCCTCCTCCTCCAGCTCCTCCTCCTCCAGTCTTCCAGCTCCTCCTCCTCCTCCAGCTCCTCCTCCTCCTCCTCCAGCTCCTCCTCCTCCAGTCTTCCAGCTCCGCCTCCTCCAGTCTTCCAGCTCCTCCTCCTCCAGCTCCTCCTCCTCCAGTCTTCCAGCTCCTCCTCCTCCAGCTCCTCCTCCTCCAGTCTTCCAGCTCTGCCTCCTCCAGTCTTCCAGCTCCTCCTCCTCCTCCAGCTCCTCCTCCTCCAGTCTTCCAGCTCCTCCTCCTCCTCCAGCTCCTCCTCCTCCTCCAGTCTTCCAGCTCCGCCTCCTCCAGTCTTCCAGCTCCTCCTCCTCCTCCAGCTCCTCCTCCTCCTCCTCCAGCTCCTCCTCCTCCTCCAGTCTTCCAGCTCCGCCTCCTCCAGTCTTCCAGCTCCTCCTCCTCCAGTCTTCCAGCTCCTCCTCCTCCAGCTCCTCCTCCTCCGGTATGCTCACCTCACTCTTCAAACTGTTTTTTTTTTTTTTTTACTTCTTCCATCAGACATGCTCAGTGCACTCTCTTTTTTCTGCTGGAACATTCTCCTCCTGCCCAATGCCCCCCCACTGACACTAAATGGACAGACAATCAGACACTCCCTCCTTAAAAAAAAAAAAAAAAGAACGGCTCTTTACAAAGACTTGGTTCCCATTGTTCATTTCAAAGAGCTGTTCAAAAGATTCGATTCGTTCGTGAACGTCACATCACTGACAGTCACAGAAGTTTGAGCTGTGCCTTTGAACGCCACATGCTGCTGTATGTTAAAGCTCTGCATCACTTCTGTCAAACTCATGTTAGTTCAGTTCCACATTCAGCTAAATTAGATCTGCAGTGGGCTGAACCAGTACAGTTATAATATAATATATAAATAATGTCACCTCCAAACTTTCCTCTATGTTTTAGAATGATGGCAGTGTTTACATCTACAACCTATCCTTTCAGACATTGTGAAGAACATGAAGAAACTGAAAAAATCATTTCCACATGTACATTTTATAGAACTGACAGATCACAGTGGATCTACAAACACACAAAACATTTAAGAACAGGTGGAATAGTCTTAAAACAGCACTTCTCTGAAGACATTTCAGGTTGTTTCTATTTTTTCAGGTTATTCACTTTTTTTTGTGTGCAAAATTCTACTTTGTTTTAGAGTAAATATATGAAAATATTTGCATTTACAAACAGAAACATCTGGAGTTATGAGTATTTCTAGGTTATATGGTAGTATTAGACTGGTCTGACCCATTTGAAAGTGAACTGGTCTGAATGTGGAACCTGAACTAAAAGGATTGTTCACGTCTTAGTGGAATTTTTGCATTCCACACATTCATCCTGCAGGGCCGGACTGAACCCTTTGGTGGGCCAGATCTGGGCCCCGGGCCTCATGTTTGACACCTGTGCTCTACATGACTGATGCTTCTCCTGCTCCCAGACCCCTCCTCTGTCTGCAACAGTACCTGAGTGTGACTGTAACTAAACCCAGAGCTGCTGATGACTCCACCTCATCATGTACACTTTCAGAACAGGTGTGTGTCCTTCCATCCTCTGCTGTTCTACATGTGCTGCTGAGCACTTCCTGTCCTGTTGTGTTGGCCCTGTGTGGATCTCTTTGTTTTACCTGAACAGATAATGAACGGCCGCTGCTGACTGTCTGAACGGAACACAGATAAGCAGACACACACACACACACACACACACACACACACACACACACACACACACACACACACTGACGCTGCAAACGAGCAAGAAAAATGACCCACACCGATAACGAGCTGGAGGTGAAGAAGAGCTTTTAAATGCACTGCACGGGTGCATTCAAACCTGGATCATTTGTTTCTCTTGAAATTACATTACAGTCCCAGAGTCGATATGAAAGACATGATGAATGTCATCACACACACACACACACACACACACACACACACACACACACGCTAGAAAACACGCCAACACATGTACACGCTAGAATCTATACGACCGTCCCAAGGTTATTATCGTTAACAAAAACTAATGAAATGAACAAAACTAGAATTGTAAAAACATTTTCATTCACTGAAATAAATAAAAACTATAATTAACAGAAAAAAACCATAACTAACTGAAACTGTATTGTGTGTTTACTAAACTAACTAAAATGGATCAAAATTCTGGATCAAATTCCCTTGGTTTTGGTCTTTGTCAATGTCAGATTGATGTTAAATGGATTTCTTTGTCTCTCTCAGTTTTCTGTGCTGTCTCCATACGACACTTTTTGCTCCGTCACTTGTGTTCACTTGTGGTTTCCAGTCGTCTTCTGGTCCCCACTCTACCTGGAAACATGGAGACTAAAGCAGCAGAGTCCTGTCTGGGATTGATTTGAATAGGAGCACAGAGAAGAAGAGAAAAGAGACCACTGAACTACAACTGAACTACAACTGAACTACAACTGAACTACAACTGAACTAAAACTAAACTACAACTGAACTACAACTGAACTACAACTGAACTACAACTAAACTACAACTGAACTACAACTGAACTAAAATTAAACTACAACTGAACTACAACTGAACTACAACTGAACTACAACTAAACTACAACTGAACTACAACTGAACTAAAATTACACTACAACTGAACTACAACTGAACTACAACTGAACTACAACTAAACTACAACTGAACTACAACTGAACTACAACTAAACTGAAACTAAACTACAACTAAACTAAAACTAAACTACAACTGAACTACAACTGAACTACAACTAAACTGAAACTAAACTACAACTAAACTAAAACTAAACTACAACTGAACTACAACTGAACTACAACTAAACTGAAACTAAACTACAACTAAACTACAACTAAACTACAACTGAACTACAACTGAACTACAACTCAACTACAACTGAACTAAACTGAACTACAACTGAACTACAACTAAACTACAACTAAACTACAACTGAACTACAACTAAACTACAACTGAACTACAACTGAACTACAACTGAACTAAAATTAAACTACAACTGAACTACAACTGAACTACAACTAAACTACAACTGAACTACAACTGAACTACAACTAAACTGAAACTAAACTACAACTAAACTAAAACTAAACTACAACTGAACTACAACTGAACTACAACTAAACTGAAACTAAACTACAACTAAACTAAAACTAAACTACAACTGAACTACAACTGAACTACAACTAAACTGAAACTAAACTACAACTAAACTACAACTGAACTACAACTGAACTACAACTCAACTACAACTCAACTACAACTGAACTACAACTGAACTACAACTCAACTACAACTGAACTACAACTGAACTACAACTAAACTACAACTGAACTACAACTGAACTACAACTAAACTACAACTGAACTACAACTGAACTACAACTAAACTACAACTGAACTACAACTGAACTAAACTAAAACTAAACTAAACTACAACTAAACTACAACTGAACTACAACTAAACTACAACTAAACTAAACTAAACTAAACTAAACTAAACTAAACTAAACTAAAACTAAACTACAACTGAACTACAACTAAACAACAACTAAACTAAACTAAACTAAAACTAAACTAAACTACAACTAAACTACAACTAAACTACAACTACAACTAAACTAAAACTAAACTACAACTAAAACTAAACTACAACTAAACTACAACTGAACTAAAACTAAACTACAACTAAACTACAACTAAACTACAACTACAACTAAACTAAACTACAACTAAACTACAACTACAACTAAACTACAACTAAACTACAACTAAACTAAACTAAACTAAACTAAAACTAAACTAAACTACAACTAAACTACAACTCAACTACAACTGAACTACAACTGAACTACAACTAAACTACAACTGAACTACAACTAAACTACAACTACAACTAAACTAAAACTAAACTACAACTAAACTACAACTAAAACTAAACTACAACTAAACTACAACTAAACTACAACTGAACTAAAACTAAACTACAACTAAACTACAACTAAAACTAAACTACAACTAAACTACAACTGAACTACAACTGAACTAAACAAACTAAACTAAACTACAACTAAACTAAAACTAAACTACAACTGAACTACAACTAAACTACAACTGAACTACAACTAAACTAAACTAAACTAAAACTAAACTAAACTACAACTAAACTAAAACTAAACTACAACTAAACTACAACTACAACTAAACTACAACTAAACTACAACTAAAACTAAACTACAACTAAACTACAACTGAACTAAAACTAAACTACAACTAAACTACAACTACAACTAAACTAAAACTAAACTACAACTAAACTACAACTAAAACTAAACTACAACTAAACTACAACTAAACTACAACTGAACTAAAACTAAACTACAACTAAACTACAACTAAAACTAAACTACAACTAAACTAAAACTAAACTACAACTAAACTACAACTAAAACTAAACTACAATTAAACTACAACTACAACTAAACTAAAACTAAACTACAACTAAACTACAACTAAAACTAAACTACAACTAAACTACAACTAAACTACAACTGAACTAAAACTAAACTACAACTAAACTACAACTAAAACTAAACTACAACTAAACTAAAACTAAACTACAACTAAAACTAAACTACAACTAAACTAAAACTAAACTACAACTAAACTACAACTAAAACTAAACTACAACTAAACTACAACTAAACTACAACTGAACTAAAACTAAACTACAACTAAACTACAACTAAACTACAACTGAACTAAAACTAAACTACAACTAAACTACAACTAAAACTAAACTACAACTAAACTACAACTAAACTACAACTGAACTAAAACTAAACTACAACTAAACTACAACTAAACTACAACTGAACTAAAACTAAACTACAACTAAACTACCCCCCCCCCCCCTCAGGGGGGGGGGGGTAGTTTCATGGGGTGCCCGTCTTCATGGGGTGCCCGTCTTCATGGGGTGCCCGTCTTCATGGGGTGCCCCTGAAGACGGGCACCCCATCTTCAGGGTGCCCGTCAGCCCAGTGCAGAAAACCCATTTTTAATGGAAAATCCTTCATTTGTGGGTTAGTTCTGCCATATCTGCTCATGCAAATGTCATATTAGAGGTTTTGGGGGATGGAAGTGTCGTTTATGAAGGTCTACAATCATGTACAGGTCAAAGGTCACATGATTTTAGACAAGGTCAAGGTCATTTGACACTGAAAATGGGTCCAGTCCCAGGTTTGTGCAGATTTCTTTCTGTCCTAGTCTGATTTCACAGATCTGCACTCAGAACATCTGATCCTACAGTACCCATCTGGTACCCTCCATTTGATCCTGCAGTACCCATCTGGTACCCTCCATCTGATCCTGCAGTACCCATCTGGTACCCTCCATCTGATCCTGCAGTACCCATCTGGTACCCTCCATTTGATCCTAGAGTACTCATCTGGTACCCTCCATCTGATCCTACAGTACCCATCTGGTACCCTCCATCTGATCCTGCAGTACCCATCTGGTACCCTCCATCTGATCCTGCAGTACCCATCTGGTACCCTCCATCTGATCCTGCAGTACCCATCTGGTACCCTCCATTTGATCCTAGAGTACCCATCTGGTACCCTCCATCTGATCCTACAGTACCCATCTGGTACCCTCCATTTGATCCTGCAGTACCCATCTGGTACCCTCCATCTGATCCTGCAGTACCCATCTGGTACCCTCCATCTGATCCTGCAGTACCCATCTGGTACCCTCCATCTGATCCTAGAGTACCCATCTGGTAGCCTCCATCTGATCCTACAGTACCCATCTGGTACCCTCCATCTGATCCCGCAGTACCCATCTGGTACCCTCCATCTGATCCTACAGTGCCCATCTGGTACCCTCCATCTGATCCCGCAGTACCCATCTGGTACCCTCCATCTGATCCCGCAGTACCCATCTGGTAGCCTCCATCTGATCCCGCAGTACCCATCTGGTAGCCTCCATCTGATCCCGCAGTACCCATCTGGTAGCCTCCATCTGATCCTGCAGTACCCATCTGGTACCCTCCATCTGATCCTACAGTACCCATCTGGTAGCCTCCATCTGATCCTACAGTACCCATCTGGTACCCTCCATCTGATACCACAGTACCCATCTGGTAGCCTCCATCTGATTCTACAGTACCCATCTGGTACCCTCCTTCTGATCGTACAGTACCCATCTGGTACCCTCCATCTGATCCTACAGTGCCCATCTGGTACCCTCCATCTGATCCCGCAGTACCCATCTGGTACCCTCCATCTGATCCCGCAGTACCCATCTGGTACCCTCCATCTGATCCCGCAGTACCCATCTGGTAGCCTCCATCTGATCCCGCAGTACCCATCTGGTACCCTCCATCTGATCCTACAGTACCCATCTGGTAGCCTCCATCTGATCCTACAGTACCCATCTGGTACCCTCCATCTGATCCTACAGTACCCATCTGGTACCCTCCATCTGATACCACAGTACCCATCTGGTAGCCTCCATCTGATTCTACAGTACCCATCTGGTACCCTCCTTCTGATCCTACAGTACCCATCTGGTACCCTCCATCTGATCCCACAGTACCCATCTGGTACCCTCCATCTGATCCTACAGTACCCATCTGGTACCCTCCATCTGATCCCACAGTACCCATCTGGTACCCTCCATCTGATCCTACAGTACCCATCTGGTACTCTCCCTTTTCTGCACTTCAGCAGGTACCACATTTCTTTTTCCACAGAAGGGGAACACATTTTCAGAGTAAATCTGCCCGGTCATCCTAAAGGCCAAACACCAGTGAAGAGCAGAAGGTGAAGCCCCCTGGGGAGGGAAAGAGAGGAGGAGGTCCTGCAGATGAATGGGACAAAGTGATTGGTCCAAAACTGACTGCTGTTCCAGCCACTCAGCTTCCTCTGGTCAGAACAGTCCTTCAAAGGTACAGATCACTGCCAATAGATGATGGTGGGGGGGTGGGGTGGGAGGGGTCTATAACTTTAAAGATTGGGCCGAAATTTTTTTGGGGAGTTACTAATATATAAGAGATTAACTGGACAAATTAAGAGCTGGATCGGAAAAGAAGTTCCAAAAATGGGACGCCCTAATGGTAAAGCTGAACTGTTGGTACTATTCCACAGGGTGTCCCATAAGTCTCCATACATAGGAGACATAATACATATGGTTCTAACATGTATTTCTTTATATTTCTTCTTTATAGTTCTTCAGCAGTGGAGGACACGCATTGAAATGTGTTCCCGACAAAATGGCAGTCATGTAGAGCATATTATAGAAATAAAAATGGTTTATGTCAAGTAAGGTTTATTTTTCCTATGTATGCAGACTTATGGGACACCCTGTATATTAAAAGTGATGATAAAATGTCATTAACTTGTAAATGAGTCGTTAATAACAGAGACTATTCCCATGCTTGAGTTCAGGCTGTTTGGCAGACTGATATTTTCAGTATCAGATTTTATAGATCGGGGGTGTCAAACATGCGGCCTGTGGGATGGATCTGAAAAGTGCAAAAATGAAAAAAGATATAAACAGTGAAGAACTGGACCTGATTATGGTTCAGAGGACACATACAGACCGACTGGGATCTGAAGACAAAGAAGAGTAGAACAAGTGAGTAAATAAGCAGAGCTTCCTAATGCCCCCTTCCTAATGCCCCCTCCTGCTCACACTACACTTTACCCCACCTGGGTGAAGCCACCCCCCCCACCCGACAAAAACCTCTGGATGAATAGTCTCCTTGGTTTGTGCTGTGATGCTTATGGAGTCATTCATGACTCTTTGAACCCTTGTCCTGCAGAACTTCATGTCCTCCCGTCCCTTCCGTCCAGAATGGACACACACTGGTTTCACTTGTTTGTAGTCTGAGTCTGCTGTTTGTTGGTGAAGCCTTCATATCTGCATCTGACCAGGACCAGTGCAGCTCCAGTGTGCAGCCGTGGTGCACACACCTGTGGAGACAACAATGGAAAGCAGTCATCAATGACCGACAGTGTTCCAGGTCCATGTGAAGGTCAGTGGAGCTCAGTGCAGAGGTGTTTGGTGCATTTTCCTGGTGCCCACGGACACTTTAAAGACAGTCAGACAAATGAAATGACACCAGTACATCTGAGGAAAAGCCACTACAGTCCAAGGCAGTAGCTGTTTTTCATGTTGTGGACACAGAATTACAACTGGCCCCTTCTCGATGTGATCCAAGACAACAACATGTGCAAACATCAGGTCATTTGAACTGGATGGATTTGGTCGATCTAACATTGGCTTCAAATACAACCTAGTGTTCTGGGCTGGAGGTGCAACCTGAAACTGGAGCTGGTCCTTTTTTTCACTTTACCATTTATACACAAACTGTAACTGCATTAGGAGCAGTGCTGCAGTCCAGGGTGTACACAGTAGAACCTCTTATTTTCAGTCCGTTTTGCGTAGACCCTCTTCTAAACCCCCTCGTGCATCATTCAGTCGTATATCTGAGACAAATCGCTCATGTTTCCCCTCAGATGGTGAAGCCATGACTCGCCCTACTCTGCCTCTAATTGGCCAGTACTCGCTGCCTTCACTGATTCGAGTGGTTAACTGTAGGCATGAGGACTGATGAGCCAATCAGAGGCAGAGTAGGGCGGGTCATGCCCAGGTAAATATAGCTAACTAGCGCTGTCCACCTCTGGAACCTGATTGGACAGCTCCTCAGGTGCCAGTTCCACCCCAGTTGATTGACAGGTCACTGCACGTCTCGTTGAAAGATGCGTTATTATTGGAAATGCGAACAATAAAGGCAGAATAAAGGTCTTTCAAATGAGTGACACATATGGACAGAACCTACTTTAATGGAATCCATAATTCTGAGGTCAGTTTGAAGGTGGTTTCAGAATGAGTCACTGTTTTAAACTAGTGGACATATGAGTGGACATTTAGAGGACAAGAGATGGACTCAGCAATGGTTGAACTGTGGGAGTAGGCTAACATTATGAAAGGCTAATGTTATTAAAGGCCAACATTATGAAAGGCTAACGTTATGAAAGGCTAACATTATGAAAGGCTAATGTTATGAAAGGCTAACATTATGAAAGGCTAATGTTACGAAAGGCCAACGTTATGAAAGGCTAACGTTATGAAAGGCCAACGTTATGAAAGGCTAACGTTATGAAAGGCCAACATTATGAAAGGCTAACGTTATGAAAGGCTAACGTTATTAAAGGCTAATGTTATGAAAGGCTAACATTATGAAAGGCCAACATTATGAAAGGCTAACGTTATGAAAGGCTAATGTTATGAAAGGCTAACGTTATGAGAGGCTAACGTTATGAAAGGCTAATGTTACGAAAGGCTAACATTGTAAAAGGCTAAAGTTATCCTAGGTTTGCCTCATGCAGCTGCTTGTGTGTCCAGTAAAACCTACAAACTGCCCCTTATACATTTTTTTTTTTTACAGTATACAAAGTTTGTTCACACTTTTGAGAAATGTAGTTTGTTAAATTTTTGGATGAATTTTTGAAATATTAAAAATGTGCCCTTACTTATAATGGTCCATATTTTGATGGCTTATAACGCAGAAATCGTTAGACATGTCAGTATAGAGTGGGAGAGAAAACAGCGTTCCGACACTTCCATACACTCCCATCATAAAAAAATGGCGGTGAAATATGGACCTACTTCTGGGTTATGGAGGCGGGGCCAGTAGTTCTGAACACTGAGTACGGTGCCGTCCGAACACATTCATTTGTATTTGTGCTGATCTATCAACACCAGCTCTAAGGTGATCAGATATGGTCATCTTCCCACTGGTCCAGTCTATTTCCTGTATCAGTGACATTTCTGTTGTAAATTCTGTTTTCTTTGGTCTGTGTTTACGTTTGGATCCATTTACAGCGGATCCAACTGTTCTGTAGTCCTATATGGAAGCACTAGAACTACAATGATGGAGGCTCACATGGAAGCACTAGAACTACAATGATGGAGGTTCACATGGAAGCACTAGAACTACAATGATGGAGGTTCACATGGAACCACTAGAACTACAATGATGGAGGTTCACATGGAACCACTAGAACTACAATGATGGAGGTTCACATGGAACCACTAGAACTACAATGATGGAGGTTCACATGGAACCACTAGAACTACAATGATGGAGGTTCACATGGAACCACTAGAACTACAATGATGGAGGTTCACATGGAACCACTAGAACAACAATGATGGAGGTTCACATGGAACCACTAGAACTACAATGATGGAGGTTCACATGGAACCACTAGAACAACAATGATGGAGGTTCACATGGAACCACTAGAACTACAATGATGGAGGTTCACATGGAACCACTAGAACTACAATGATGGAGGTTCACATGGAACCACTAGAACTACAATGATGGAGGTTCACATGGAACCACTAGAACTACAATGATGGAGGTTCACATGGA
Organism: Sphaeramia orbicularis; assembly: GCF_902148855.1. NCBI lineage: Eukaryota > Metazoa > Chordata > Actinopteri > Kurtiformes > Apogonidae > Sphaeramia > Sphaeramia orbicularis. The sequence continues at coordinate 6,055 of NW_021941522.1, read as the reverse complement.
ACCACTAGAACTACAATGATGGAGGTTCACATGGAAGCACTAGAACTACAATGATGGAGGCTCATATGTAAGCACTAGAACTACAATGATGGAGGCTCATATGTAAGCACTAGAACTACAATGATGGCGGTTGGAAGGGTCGGTACCGTTAGTCCAAATGTGGTTCTGTGGGTTGGATTTCAGTAGTTCTGTTCAACCTGCTGGTGTTGGCTTCAGTCTGTCAGCTGAGGTCATGTGATCATTAGTGTCCAAATATGGGTCCACTTTGACACTGACGTGATTGTAGTTGTCATTTATTAATGCTCAATAATGGTTTCATGTGCTGCCTGTCAGTAGTTTTATTTGTCCTGTGTTGGTTTCATAAACTTACTCGCTGTAGTTATGAAACTAGATGGATAACGTTGTCAAATGTAAAACTTTTTAAAGTGATGATGCAGTCCTTCAGTGGTCCACCCCACCACTCAAAGCAGAACTGGCACTAACACAAACAGTCAAAACACAACAGGTGGAAACAGACGTGTGTGTGTTTATTAGAATATTTAGCTGCACTAACACACTCTGCTGTCTGTTCCATAGAAGAACCGGACAACACGTGGTCTGTTTTGGAACTATTGAGGCTTACATGAACCACATGACCACCGTAGTGGTGACATCAGAGCTCGTCATAACTCTCTCTCTCTGGCTCTGCCCAGGACTAGGCTTTCATTGGAGGATGAACCCACTGGTATCCAGGTCTACCCTGTTCAGCCCATTCCAGCTCAGTTTAGTGCAGGGTTCTCAAACTCCTGTTCTTTCAGGTTCCACATTCAGCCCAATGTGATCTGCAGAGGGTCAGACCAGTAAAGTAATAACAGAACAACCTAGAAATAATGACAACTCCAACATTTTTAGTGCAAAAAATAACATTAAATGATGAAACTATTTCTATGCAAAACAAGAAAGATGTGAATAACCTGAAAAAACCTGAAATTTCTGAAGAAAAACAAGTACAGTTTTATCAGTATTCTGCCTCCACTTCTGATTTCTCCATGTGCATTACAGATCAGATCTATAAAGACACTAAACACACAGAATATTGTTCAAATTACACTTATTTTTCTTTAGACATTCCAGGTTGTTCATACTTGTTCAGGTTATTGACATTTAATTGTTAAAGGAGATCAGAATTTAATGTTCTTTGCAATAAATTGGTGTTGCCATTATTTATCGGCATGATGTCATATTATTTTTCTCACATTAAACCAAGAAGAACTTTGGAGTCATTATTCCTCGGTTATTATGCTGTTATTTTTGAGTTGGCTGTCCTTGACTGTTTATATCTTCAGGGTAATCTTTGCATTTTGCACTTTGTAAATTCATTTCCTGGGCCAGACTGGACCCTTTGGTGGGCCGGTTTTGGCCCCTGGGCCTCATGTTGGACCCCTGTGGTTTAGTCTGTACTTCTGCTCTGTAACAGTATGAGGCGGACCATCCCGTGGCAGGTCAGGGGTTCAGTCTGCTGTGGGTTCAAGGACAGGATGTGGATTCCAGTCCAGTCCAGTCCGGCGTGACGACACATACACGATCAGCTGGATGAACGACACTTCAAATATTTGGCTTTGTATGTAAACCTAGAGCTGCTGTGTTCCAAGGTTATTATCGTTAACGAAAACTAATGAAGTGACGAAAACTAGAATTGAAAAAACATTTTCATTAACTGAAATAAATAAAAACTATAATTAAAAGAAAAAAAACATAACTAACTGAAACTGTATTGTGTGTTTGTAAAACTAACTAAAACAGATAAAAAATTATGGATAAAATTCTCTTCATTTTCGTTTTTGTGAATGTCAGATTGATATGAAATGCATTTATTTCACTCCATCCATTTTAGCTGATGACACCGTACGGTTCTTCACAGTCCGTCACTTAGTTTAGAGTGGTCTGCTGGTTCCCACTGAACCTGGAAACATGGAAACTAAAGCAGCAGAGTCCTGTACGGGATGTACGTGAATATGATGATGAAGAAGAAGAGAAAAGATATGAAAAAATGAAAACTAATACTAGAACTAAACTAAAACGAAGCATTTAGAAAAAAAACAAAAACTGATAAAAACTGCCACACCTGCTCTGAAAACAAAGTGAATTAGAGAAAAAAAGTCCAAACTAAATAAAACTAAACTAGAATGAAAACTCCAGAACTATTAGAACCTTGCTGTGTTCACACTCTCTTCAGTCATTCTACCTTTTTCATGGTCCTTTGTGCTTTTCACCAGCCTCTTTTTTTAAAAAATAATAATTTCCATGAGTTTTATGTTGCTGAAGACAGACTAAATGTCATTTTCACTGGGTGCAAAAATTCTAAAAACCATAAAGAGTTCCATTAAGTAGAAAAACAAAAAACCTCATGTGACCTCCTTTGACATTTCAGGGCAACATCTTTCTTGTGAAATTTCTTGTAATCTCAGCAGTTTTAAGCTCCTTAATATTCCAAGTTTTAGAATCAGTATTCACCGACCAGCTGCAGTTATTTATATTCAAAGTTCCAAGTGTAGCCTGGTAGCTGTGGTGCGTCCTGACTTCACATGCGCTGCATAAAGCATAAGCTGACATGTCATTAAAGGGAGCGGGATTTCAACACTTCTGGACAAATTTAGCCCTGGGATTAAAACTAATAAATATAGTGTCAGTAAGAGCTTTTCCCTCTGCTTATTCCCTCTGCTTATTCCCTCTGCTTATTTCCTCTTTTTTCCCTCTGTTTGCAGTATTTGTGTGCACTGCCTGCCTCTGTATTCACATTCTGTACGTGTGCGTGCAGAATAATCTCCTATTCAACATGACTCCCATGTTTTGTGGTGAACTGCTGTTTCAGCAGAAGATCATGTTGAGCCCAAAGGCGTCACATGCCTCAGAACCAGCCCTGACTCTGGAGCTCCTGCAGCTCATGAAGGTAAACTGGTCCAGCTGTCACAACAGCAGATGTCAGCTCAGTCCAGAGTCTGCAGACAGCAGCGGAACAGCAGAGCTCTTCTTCATCAGAGCGTTGGTGGTTAGTGTTGGGCATCCCTGGGCTCTGTACGCACTCACAGCAGCTCAGCTGGGATTCCAAACACATGCACTCCACACACTCTGCATTCATGTTTTCCACAGGTGCAACAATGATTTAACACAAGTCCTCTTTACTGGGGCACTGATGGGGGGTGGGGGGGTGTAAACATGACAAATGCATGGGCCCCAGTGTTATTAAAAATATACCGTTCATATTTGGAAGTTCAAATGTATTTACATATGTAACAAGTGTCTTTACAACATTTCATTTATTATGAAGGTAGATCCTGAATGTGTATTTTCCTATTCAGAGATAGTCTGTGAATGCATCCTCAGTTTGGTCTGAACTGGTTCGATCCGGTTCTGAAAGCCAAAAGAACACACTACAGCTCTGAAGTTCGCTGGTTTTTGTAAAAACATTTGTAACGTAATCTGTGCCGTTGTTTGTTGTCTTTTACAACTGACAGTTTTTGTAGCTGCTCATGTGGAAGTAGAAGACTTTCAGAGTTTCCACTCGAAGCTGCTGGGCCCTTTTTTACTGCTAACATTTAGCTAATGTGGCGATGCTAGCTCGCTCCTTTTGTGAACTGTAGGGCGCTGTTGGCCAACACCGCAGACCCACGGACCAACAGAGGACGGTTACCGACCTGGTCAACGAGAGACTGGACCCAGACAGCACTGTGAGCGACCCAGGAACGCTCAGAGAACCTCTGGTAACGGGAGACGGAGACAAGATGGTAACAGGCACGGAGTGTGCACCTGGACTGGACTAGGCACCTGGACTGGACTGGACTGTGCACCTGGACTGGACTGCGCACCTGAACTGGAGTGTGCACCTGGACTGGAGTGTGCACCTGGACTGGACTGCGCACCTGAACTGGAGTGTGCACCTGGACTGGAGTGTGCACCTGAACTGGAGTGTGCACCTGGACTGGACTGTGCACCTGGACTGGAGTGTGCACCTGGACTGGAGTGTAAACTGTGGACCAGAGGCACCAGGCTATGACAGCGTATTAGGGCCACATAAGAAAAAAAAACCAAAAAAAAAAAAAACGCTTGACACTATGAGAATAAAGTCATTATTTAATGAGAATAAAGTTGTAATTTTAAAAAACTCATTATTTAATGAGAATAAAGTCGTACATTTATGAGATTAAACTTGTGAAACAGTGAAGAACACAAGTGAAGCAGACCCTTTCCTTCTGTTGGACTAAACTCACAGTAGAATCCTCAGTTTGTTCAGACACTCAACCCCTCTGTGTTCAGTTCTGCTGTTTCCACTGATAGTCCTACAGATGAACACTGCAGCAGTTTGTCCTCCACAAACAGACAATTTAACACAAATCAGTTCAGTTCTTCCAACAAACCCACAGGTGTCCAAACTGTCTTCACAGTCCTTAAACTAATGTGTTCATGGAGGACAGACTCAGTATTTGGCCTTCGTGTCTGAACCACAAATGAAAGAAGAACTGAACTACATGTTCATGTCATGTCGGCTTCCAGACTTTGTCTGGATTTGTCTGTCTTTTATGTTGTCTGTCATTTTTTGTCACTTCCTGTTTTATTTTGTTAAGTTTCCCTCATGTGTCTTGTCTGGTGTCTTTACTTCCCTTCCCTGATTGTTCCACCTGTGCTGATTACCTGACTCCACCCTGATGTGTTCCACCTGTGTCCAGTTGTCTTCCCTCCCTCTTGTGTATTTAAACCCTGTGTCTTCCCCTGTTTCTTTGCCAGTTTGTGTTCTACACTCGTTGTGCTCACTAACCAGCGTTTTGGATCCTGTCAGTCTGTCTGCCCGTTTTGACCCGTTTCGTCTCTCGACCACCGATTCTGCCCGTTCCTGTTTTTGCCTGCACGTCTTCGACCTGGTTCGTACCCGACTCTGATTCTGCCTACTCCCCTTGTTACCTCAGCCTCCACCGATTACCTGTGTTTCGACCCTACGCCTGGATTACGGACTGTGACTTTTGCCTGTTCCCTCATGTAGCGTTGCCCTGTGTTCTGCTTCCCTGTGTTTGACCTGGCTTGTTTTCTGACCTCCCTCTGTTTGTCCCTAGTCGGGGTTTCGTTGGGTTATTCCTGGTTCGGCCACGCTGGTCGCCAGTGGCTCCCACTCTCGGCCCAGACACCAAGCCTCGGACCCTGCAGCTTCACAGTCTCTTTAATTGTTCTGTGTTGTGCATTTCCCTCCGTAAAAGTGTTTAATAAACACACTAAACTTTACGTTGGTCTCTTGGTTCTGCTTTTGGGTTCAGCCTCAGTACTAGTGGCATTACAGTTCACATGGATGAGTGGGTACAACCACTCATTATATTAGGACTTTATTCTCCTTAAATAACGACTTTATCCTCCTTAAATAATGAGTTTTTTAAAACTACGACTTTATTCTTGTTAAATACTGACTTTATTCTCGTAGTGATGAGCGTTTTTTTTTTTTTTTTTTCGTATGTGGCCCTAACACGCTGTCGTACCAGACTGCTTTCATCAGGAGACCCAGACAGCTGGATCCAGACAGATGTGGTGGGATCTGCACTAACTAAAGGGATCTTATTTTATTTTATTCTGCTCCCAGAGTGAAACGACCCTGAAGTTTCTGGTCACCACGTGCACGAGCTACGACACAGGTCTGCACCGTAGGGTTATTTACTTTAGTTGGCTGGCTTTAGGACCAGTTAATAAACCAGTTACTCACCTGTGACAAGGGGATCTTTGATCTTTTGTGAAACGAGGTTATTTGCTGTGTTGCCTGTTTGAAACAGAAAGCTAAAGCCTTATTAATTTTATTAATTTTATTATATTTCTTATTAGAGGGAGGGGTACTTTGATACATCACCATGTGTTTGATCCAGTGTCATCCTATATTGAGTGTAAGTACTTAATATTTAGTGCAGTTTAAAGGTCTGTTTATTGGTCCAGACTCTTTACTGACTTGTGCCAAACATGTTATTGTATGAGTTCACTGTTGAAGAACCCACAGCACACTCATTTAATGCATGAGTGAAGAAGGACGACAGACACCATGTTCAGT
>NW_021941521.1:0-29288 GCF_902148855.1 Sphaeramia orbicularis | reverse complement strand
AACAGAACAGTGAAAATGTGTGAGTGTGAACTAGAGCTGCAGCTCCACAGCATATTTGGATAAAAGTAAAAGTATATATACAAATATCTATAGGGGAATAACAACAGAATAAATAAATAAATAAATAAATAAATAAATAAATAAATAAATAAACAAACATACCAGTGCATTGACCCATGGGGAACCCTGGGTTCTGGTCCAGTTCAGTTCTTTCTTTCTTGGTAAACTCCAGGTCATTTTCAGTTGAATAACCTCTCAGCTGACATGTCTGCTTCTGCACAGGAAATCTGACGCCATGGTAACGTGGCCCTATTGTTTATCTGTTGCTAGGTAACCCACTTCAATGATGAGTCTATGATTCTGGGCATCTGTTAGAATACTGAATTCAAACATGACTCATATCCAAATACTGTTTCTACTGGTGAGTTCACTGAGAAACACAACAGAAGGATGAGCAACTACAGCACACACACACACACACACACACACACACACACGCACACACACACACACACAGTCCACTTCCCTTTTCTAATACAGAACATATCGTACATGATACCAGGGCTCTGATATCACCTTTAATACAGATGAACCACATGGTGGTGGTACTGTGAACTGGTACACATATATATACTGTTGTTCTGTTGTTAACTGTGTGTGTAGGTGTGTGTTTGTGTGTGTGTGTCTGTGTGTGTGTGTGTGTGTGTGTGTGTGTGTGTACGTGTGTGTTAGCAAGATAACTCCAAAAGTTCTGGACAGATTTTCAGATCTGTCTTGGCAGAGGTCTGCGCTCTCCGAGTGCTTTTCTTGTTTGCTTTTGTTTTTTCATTGTGTTACCTCTTACAAAACTGATATATATATATATATATATATATATATATATATATATATATATATATATATATATAAACAGTTTTGTTCAGTTTGTGGCTTATTTTGTTCATGTTGCTTATTTCTTCTTCATTGTTGTTCCATTTATTGATCACTTTGGTTGTTTTTGTTCATTTTGTTGCTTATTTTATACTTTTTAAGTTCATTTTAGTCCTTTTTTACTTATTTTTTTCATGGTATTTGTTATTTTGCAGGATTTTTTAAAATTCATTTTTGTTCATTTCATTCACTGCCATTGATCCAACTCCATGGCTTTTACTGGTGAATCAGTGTTGTAGAAGATGACGGTGTTTCCACGGTAACTATGGAGCCTCTAAACATCCAAATGGGTCACTTATTTTGCAAGATTTTTATTCATTTTTTTCATTTTCATTTATTATTATAATTGTTTTTTTTTGTTGTTTTTTTTAACCTCTGCCAGGAGGTATTGTGATCACTTTGCTTTGTGTGTTTGTTTGTTTGTTTGTTTGTTTGTTTGTTTGTTAGCACAATAAGTCAAAAGGTTATGGACGGATTTTCATGAAAATTTCAGGAAATGTTGATACTGGTACAAGGAAGAGGTGGAGATGGGGGGGGGGCAGATCTGTCTTGGTGGAGGTCTGCGTTCTCTGAGTGCTTTTCTTGTTCTGTTTTTTAAAGCCTGATGAATACGTGTTTGTCCGTTTGTCCGTTTGTCCGTTTGTCCGTTCGTTTCCTCTCTGGGCTGGAGCTTGTACAGCGGTGGTCGGCCCCAACATCTTTTTCGTTCTTTTCAGGTAAATATCGCAGCTTTGGCCTTTACAGCCAATGGACACATGACGTAGCTTCACTAAACGTACACAAGCCCTTTTCCAACAGTGTTCTTAGTTTATTTAAAGCTCCATCTGCTTTAGAACACATATGATACATGACTGTGGTCATGTGTTCCTGAAGCACATGGTCCTGAACACACGTCACATCAGGTACGTACGATCCTTTTCCTCAAAATGTGATAATTGTAATCTTCTGATAGGATAATCTGTCGTTTCCATGTGCAAACACAGGCTTTGGTTCATGTTGTGTTTATTCAGGGACTGAATGTGATGCAACACTTGGACTTTTGTCGGTTTTTTTCTTCAACTCAGACACGTCGGTGAAAGGCTCAGGACTTATCAGCCACAGTTTCCGTCACAGAACTACTCAGATGTTTAGGAGGCTGCTGCTCAAACCTGATTTCCATCATGGTGTCTTTATCTATGGAGACGTTAGACGCAGGCAGAGTGGTAGAGAAAACAGAGTTCCCACACTTCCACAGACTCCTGTTGTAAAATATGACACAGATAACATGTGAACCAGGTCCAAACATGTCCCAAACCATCTGAGACCATGATAGCATAGCAGTCGTCAGGGGTCAAAGGTCACTTAGGTCACCTGGGTTGACTTCTATCAACCTACACTGATAATTAGTGAAGGGGGGGGGGGGGGGGGGGCATTCCAATAACACACATTCTGCTGTTGTTCAGAGGGTATTTAGATTAATTTGAATGTCTGACACTTATATGTGAGTTAATTTTTTATTATTATTATTATTATTATTATTATTATTATTTTTATCATTATTATTATTACTATTATTATTATTATTATTATTATTATTATTATTATTATTATTATAGGTCAGGAGCCATAGTACATAATTCAGGAAATGAATTCATTTGTATGTTGACCTGTTTTGTGTGATAATTCTCTGTAATTTCTATATGATTCGACTGTTAATATTGAATATTATAATGAGCGCTGGGTGTCTCCTCCTGTTCTAAGACAGAGGACGTCTGGAGGACGCTTTAGTGTCCAAAGGACAGAGGAGACACACTGCAGACAAATGTGTCCTGATCTGTTAGAGACACTGAACTGCACTAAAAGCTTTGAACAGGTTTATCACTGTAGACTTGTATTCTACTGCTGTCCTCAGTTTTACTGAAGCAAAAACAGCAGCAATTTGACCATTCAAATGTGCAGTGGAAAAATTATGAATGTTAAGAGAAAATAAAGCTGGAAAATCCACGTATTCAGGTAAGGGCTGTGAGAAAATATCAGTTCTGCAATTTATGGTGATATTTAATTTCCCAATACTGTATCCATATTAAACAGTACTGTATGGATATTTTAGGTATTTATTCAAATGCAGATATTGTGGAGGTTCATTTTTGTTTTTTTGTTTTTCTTTATTGTTTCTGTTTTATCTTATTTCACACTCTTTTATTCAATAATGTTGGTTCCTTTGTTGGACTGAACTCCAATCCTGTTCTGATGTTAGTTGTGAACTAATAGAATGTGAACATTTGAACAGGATCTGAAACTGGAATGTCTGGAAAACAGAATTTCAGTTTGAACACAGTTGGAACATTTGCTGATAGAACATCAGATCCTGTTGGGATCAAATACAAATGTGTTTAGGATTTGTGAAGATTTCTGGTCTAATTCAATTCTTCCAGGAAATAATTTTTAAGAAACAAACAAAAAAATGCCTTTTAACAGTATCATGATATATCGTGATGTATCGTATGGTGATCCTAGTATTGGGATTTATATTGTATCACCAGATTCTTGACGACACACAGGTCTAATTCAGGTGCAGTTCAACATCATCACAAACTCAGAAACACAACAAATATCAACACAACTGAAGGTCGACTCAAACTAAACCCACTGTTGTGTCAAAGGTTAAATATGAAGGTGAACGATGAAGTCGACTTTAAAGCAGAAAGTCACAGTTAAAGCATGACTTAATGTAAAAAACCTTAAAAACATGTTCATGTTAAATGACAATGTTTTACTGCACTGTAAAAAAAATAAAATAAAATAAAAATCTGTGTATATTTACAATAAAATACTGGCAGAATTTCACTGTAGAAAATGTGACAATGGAAAGGACGTTAAAGCTACATTCCCACATGTAAACGTAAAACAGCTGCTTTCAAGGTCAGCTACTGTTAAAAACACACATACTGTACGCCTGTTTAAGGTCGTTTCCATCTACAGCATCAGTCATGTCCAAGTGTTTACAGCAAAACTCAACGAAATGTTCAAGAAACCCCGTTACACTCTGTCACACTAGGCCCTTTGGTCCATGGTCCATCTGAGCTAAACTGTCCCCATATGTATAGAAATCTGACCCAGACCACTGTCATATGTGGTCCTAAATCTGACCCGGACCACTGTCATATGTGGTCCTAAATCTGACCCGGACCACTGTCATATGTGGTCCTAAATCTGACCCGGACCACTGTCATATGTGGTCCTAAATCTGACCCGGACCACTGTCATATGTGGTCCTAAATCTGACCCGGACCACTGAACATATGTGGTCCTAAATCTGACCCAGACCACTGTCATATGTGGTCCTAAATCTGACCCGGACCACTGTCATATGTGGTCCTAAATCTGACCCGGACCACTGACATATGTGGTCCTAAATCTGACCCAGACCACTGTCATATGTGGTCCTAAATCTGACCCGGACCACTGTCATATGTGGTCCTAAATCTGACCCGGACCACTGACATATGTGGTCCTAAATCTGACCCGGACCACTGTCATATGTGGTCCTAAATCTGACCCGGACCACTGTCATATGTGGTCCTAAATCTGACCCGGACCACTGACATATGTGGTCCTAAATCTGACCCGGACCACTGTCATATGTGGTCCTAAATCTGACCCGGACCACTGTCATATGTGGTCCTAAATCTGACCCGGACCACTGACATATGTGGTCCTAAATCTGACCCGGACCACTTTCATATGTGGTCCTAAATCTGACCCGGACCACTGTCATATGTGGTCCTAAATCTGACCCGGACCACTGTCATATGTGGTCCTAAATCTGACCCGGACCACTGTCATATGTGGTCCTAAATCTGACCCGGACCACTGTCATATGTGGTCCTAAATCTGACCCGGACCACTGTCATATGTGGTCCTAAATCTGACCCGGACCACTGTCATATGTGGTCCTAAATCTGACCCGGACCACTGTCATATGTGGTCCTAAATCTGACCCGGACCACTGTCATATGTGGTCCTAAATCTGACCCGGACCACTGTCATATGTGGTCCTAAATCTGACCCGGACCACTGTCATATGTGGTCCTAAATCTGACCCGGACCACTTTCATATGTGGTCCTAAATCTGACCCGGACCACCGTCATATGTGGTCCTAAATCTGACCCGGACCAGTTTCATATGTGGTCCTAAATCTGACCCGGACCACTGTCATATGTGGTCCTAAATCTGACCCGGACCACTGTCATATGTGGTCCTAAATCTGACCCGGACCACTGTCATATGTGGTCCTAAATCTGACCCGGACCACTGTCATATGTGGTCCTAAATCTGACCCGGACCACTTTACATATGTGGTCCTAAATCTGACCCGGACCACTTTCATATGTGGTCCTAAATCTGACCCGGACCACTGTCATATGTGGTCCTAATCTGACCCGGACCACTGTCATATGTGGTCCTAAATCTGACCCGGACCACTGTATATGTGGTCCTAAATCTGACCCGGACCACCTGTAATATGTGGTCCTAAATCTGACCCGGACCACGTTTCATATGTGGTCCTAAATCTGACCCGGACCACTGTCATATGTGGTCCTAAATCTGACCCGGACCACTGTCATATGTGGTCCTAAATCTGACCCGGACCACTTTCATATGTGGTCCTAAATCTGACCCGGACCACTGTCATATGTGGTCCTAAATCTGACCCGGACCACTTTCATATGTGGTCCTAAATCTGACCCGGACCACTGTCATATGTGGTCCTAAATCTGACCCGGACCACTGTCATATGTGGTCCTAAATCTGACCCGGACCACTTTCATATGTGGTCCTAAATCTGACCCGGACCACTGTCATATGTGGTCCTAAATCTGACCCGGACCACTTTCATATGTGGTCCTAAATCTGACCCGGACCACTTTCATATGTGGTCCTAAATCTGACCCAGATCTGTGACTTCAGTCTGAACATCCAGGTCGCATTTATCCGACCTTTCATTGAAATGCGACAAACGTTCCAATTGTCAGTGTCAGTTGTCGGTCGGAGTGAAGGAAACCAGGTTTCCTTCTTTAAACACAGTGTGTCTGTGTGGTCTGGTATTCCGTCAGGACCTCTTTAGTGCATGCGGGTCACTTCAGGACCTCTTTAGTCCATGTGGGTCACTTCAGGACCTCTTTAGTCCATGTGGGTCCCTTCAGGGTCACATTCAGTCTTGACTCTAAACTGATAGAAGTCGTATTTAATGTGAATCTGAACCAACACACAAACATCAGATTTTACCCAAAAATCCAAACTGTGCCTTAGACCTGCTGTGGGCGGAGCCTTAGACCTGCTGTAGGCGGAGCCTTAGACCTGTCTGTGGGTGGAGCCTTAGACCTGCTGTAGGCGGAGCCTTAGACCTGCTGTGGGTGGAGCCTTAGACCTGCTGTGGGCGGAGCCTTAGACCTGCTGTGGGTGGAGCCTTAGACCTGCTGTAGGCGGAACCTTACACCTGCTGTGGGCGGAGCCTTAGACCTGCTGTAGGCGGAACCTTACACCTGCTGTGGGCGGAGCCTTAGTTGTCACCTCATTGGCTAAATGTTTTAAAGTTGTGTAACTGAACATTATGCATCGTGAAGACTGTAGTTCAGAGTTGTTGGGTTTTTTAACCTGTGCCTTGAACCCTTGAACCCTGTAACCCTTGAACCCTGTAACCCTTGAACCCTGTAACCCTTGAACCCTGTAACCCTTGAACCCTTGAATCCTTGAACCGCTGAATCCTTGAACCCGTGAACCCTTGAACCCGTGAACCCTTGCATCCTTGAACCCTTGGACCCTGTAACCCTTGAACCCTTGAATCCTTGAACCGCTGAATCCTTGAACCCGTGAACCCTTGCATCCTTGAACCGTTGAATCCTTGAACCCTTGAACCCGTGAACCCTTGCATCCTTGAACCCTTGGACCCTGTAACCCTTGAACCCTTTCAGTTTTATGAACCCACCAGGTCTTTTCCGTAGGCCTTGCTCATATTTGGTCTGTATGATTCAGCTGTGGCGGTTCTGGACACGCTCCATGTGTCCGTTGTCCAAACGTCAAAGGTGGATGAGCTGATGGTTTCACTGCTGGGGCCACTGACCAATGCAGCGGTCAGTGGCCTCAGTGGGATCCACACCAATAAGATGGACTTTAATTATACTGGGGGGGGGGGTGCTTATTTCAGGAAAATGTTCAGATTCAACTTTAGTCCAGATGTTCTACTGCTCCCATGTCTGAGGAGTACAAAAACGTGAAAAAAGTTCAAATCAAGCCCAAACCCCCCCCCCCCACCCCCCCACCCTGAAAATGAGTTTTCAACCCTGAAACATGGGCTTTGTGTCAGCTTCAAACCTTCTGCACTTTGGACCCAGTCCAGTGTGTCAGTCTGCTCCTGCTGGGCCTTCCATGTGTTTATGTCACACAGGTCATGTGTTCAGAGTACTGTGCACTATGAAGGGTCCAGTTAGAGGTCAAAGGTCCAATTAGAGGTCAAAGGTCCAATTAGAGGTCAAAGGTCACCCAAATGGTCCAAATGCAGATGTGATGGAGCTCAGCTGTTCATGTGGGTTCTTCTAAATGCTGGGCTCAGGGTCTGTCCTCAGAACACAGGGCTGTCAAACTCAGTTCAGTTCAGTTCCACATTCAACCCAATATGATGTGAAATGGGCCGGACCAGTAAAATAATAACAGTGAAAAAAGTAAAATTAAATTATGATAATATTTACATCTACAAAACTCTGAATAACACAAACAACTGGAAACTTCTTAAGAAAAACACCTGCAATTTTAACAGTATTCTGCCTCAGATTATCATTTTGTTGTTTACACATGTGCATTAGAACTGACATTACAACTACAAATACACAGAACATTTAATAACAGGCAGAATATTGGTAGAAATGCATTTACTTATATTCAGACATTTCAGGTTATTTCTATTTTTGTAAAATAACAGTTTTTTACGGAAGCGTATTGCATTCACAAAAAAAAAATAAATAAAAATTGGGGGGGGCGGTTTAATGGAGTAGACGCGTTTCGCAACGCTCCCCAAACTTTATAACTTCTACCTGGTCACTCACCCCCTGAACTTTTTTTTTTTTTTTCTTTGCCCTTCATATACGATATTGCGGCCGAACCATGCCTCCAAAAACAAAAAAGGACGACCAAGAACGAGAAGATGCGGCTAATGTTAACACCTTTACAGCCGTGCTAACTGCTAAGCTAGCTGAGATGAAAAGTGAACTGTTGGCTGAGATCAAGGACACCTACACGAGGTATGAGGCAAATCTTCGTACTGTCCAGACCACTGTCGATGACCATGAGGAGCACATTACCAGTCTGGAACAGTTCGCGAATGTTACCAGCCAAGAGTTATCCGATGCACGAGCCGAGCTAGCAGCAATAGCTGAGGAGAATATTAAGCTAAAGGCTAAGCTAATCGACCTTTCCGGATGAAGCCGCCGTAATAATGTGAGAATCATTGGTTTGCCAGAACAGACTGAGGACCAAACGAGACCACCAGCCTTCTTCTCTCAGCTACTTTTCGAAGTGTTTGGTGCAGACATTTTGTCGTCGCCCCCGGAGCTTGACAGGGCCCACCGTGCGCAACCCGCTCGGCTAACATCTTCCGGTAGACCGCGGCAAGTTGTGATTTGTTTCCATCACTTCCAAACCCGGGAGCTGGTGGTGCGGGCAGCACGACAACTGCGAGGCAAACTGAAATACAAAGGCGCGCCCATTCACATCTTCGAGGACTACGCTCCGGAGGTCTTGGAACAACGCAGCCAATATCGAGACGTGATGAAGAGGCTGTACGAGTTGGGCTACAAGCCTGCCCTGAGATACCCAGCTAAGCTATTTGTTGTGCTCGAAGATGGATCAAAGAAGCATCTCTCCTCCTTGAAAGAAGCCGTGAAGTTAGCGTCTCGCCAACGTGATCAAGGTGAATCAGAAGTGAAGTGACTTTTGTATCTATGGTTACTCGAAGGAGACATGTTCAGTTGCAGTTAGACTGTTTGAAACGGTAATTACACTGCGACTGAAACTATTGTTGAAGGTCTTTACACGAGTTTACTCTGTCAATTTGAAAGCTGGTTCTTTGCCTTTCTAGTTGGTATATGTCCATTTATTTCATGGAAGTGAGTCTACATGTAAATGCGCCTTGTTGCATTCTATAACTGTTCATTCAGAAGGGATTGGGATGGATATGTACATATAGATATAAATATATTTTTTCATGAACACTTGTTTAATTTTCTATAATATAGATATTTTCTTTTTTTCTTCCAAATTTATTTTGTATATTTATATTTTCTTTTATATGGAAAGTAAGCTATTTTCTATTGTTTTACATTGACTATAATTTTGAAACAATCTTCTATAACTTTTTTTTTTTTTTTTCATTTTTAAAGGGGAAAAAAAAAAGATAACTTTAAGGATATATGTGTATTTGTATCTATATTTCTTCTTACCTTTTTTTTTTTATTTTTTTGTTACCTTTTTCTACTTATGTAGACTATAACTATCATTGGTTACTTCTGTTGAACATTGAAAGATGTGTGTGTGTATATATATATAGAAATATATATATATATATATATATATATATATATTTTTTTTTTTTTTTTTTTTTTTTTTTTTTCGGTTTAATAGATTAGATATAAGTGTTCTGTTTTCATTCCTAAGAAACCTTTATAAACAGTTTTAGACTTTCATGACCATTATTGGGATACCCTAATGTTGGGGACTGGGACTTTTGGAACTTTGACCTAAGTTGGAAGCTCTACAGGTGTGTTTAACATCTTTGTGCAATGGACACTGGATTTTTACGTATGTATGGTTTTTTTTTCGGCCATCTGGGGTTTTGTTTTTTTCTTTTTTTTTTTTCTTTTTTTTTTTTTGTTTGTTTGTTTCTTTTTCTCATTCTACTTTTTCAGAAACCTGTCATGCCCACGTTACTTCCTCAGATTCCCGGGGAAGGCTCAACACTTCCTTTCCTCATTTCTGTAAACGACACAAGGTATGGCAGCCGCAAGTACCACACTTAGACTTGTTTCATGGAATGTGAAGGGAATGGGAAATACTATTAAACTGCAACGTGTAATGACCCGTTTAGACCAGCTCAAAGGTGATATTTATTTCATCCAGGAGACTCACATGCTCAATAAATATGTTACACGAATTAAAAAACACTGGGTTGGGAACATTTTCACTCAACATTTAATGGTAAAGCCAGGGGGGCTGCCATAATTATCCGTAAAGGCCTTCCCTTTATATTGGAGAAATCAGTTTTGGACCCAAATGGTAGATATGTTATGGTTTCTGGGCGACTTCGGGAGATGCCATTTCTTTTTTTTTGTGTTTATGGTCCTAATTGGGATGACAGTCTTTTTATGTCAAAGCTCTTCTCCTCTTTCCCGGACATTGAAAATCACCATATAATTGTGGGAGGTGATTTTAATCTGGTACAAGAGCCTTTATTGGATAGATCCTCTAACAAACCTACTCCTCTCACAAAGGCGGCAAAGACGTTACTTACTCTGTCCCAGCAGTTTGGGCTC
Source organism: Sphaeramia orbicularis (assembly GCF_902148855.1). NCBI lineage: Eukaryota > Metazoa > Chordata > Actinopteri > Kurtiformes > Apogonidae > Sphaeramia > Sphaeramia orbicularis. The sequence goes on along the minus strand of NW_021941521.1, from coordinate 18,794 downwards.
ACTGACCCGTGGAGGCATAAATTCTCAATGTCCAAAGCCTTCTCGTTTTTCTCACATGTCCATCGTTCTTATTCCTGGATCGATTTTTTTCTTTTAGATGTCAGACTTTTACCCAAAATAGTTTCCACTGATTATCATACCATTGCAATATCAGATCATGCACCGGTCTCTCTTGATTTAGCATTGCCCTTTCAACTAGCCTTGATTAAACAATGGAGATTTAATTCTGTTCTTTTAGCTGAGGAAAACTATAGAGAATTCTTGCATTCACAACTCTCCTTATTTTTTGAATTAAATGATGTGCAGGGTATAAGTAGAAGCAGTCTTTGGGAGGTGTCCAAAGCCTACATTAGAGGCCAACTTATTTCCTTTGTTTCCAATAAGAAGAAAAGTGAGACTTCCCGCATTAATCAGCTTCTGGTGGAAATTAAGGAAGTTGACCAACAGTGCGTTGCCGGTCCTGACCCTGATCTTTATAAAAAACGACTCTCTTTACAGGCAGAACTTGACTTGATCTCTACTACAGCTGTTAGAGCTACCCTACTTAAATCTAGACAGCATTTTTATGAATCGGGAGACAAGGCCGGTAAGCTTCTTTCATATCAAGCTCGTGCTGAGGCATCATCTAGAATTATACCAGTAATAAGATCTAACTCGGGTATAGTTCTCACTGACCCTAACAGCATAAATAATGCCTTTGTAGAGTTTTACACTGCTCTTTATACATCAGATTGTCCACCTCCCCCAGATAATATACTAGACACGATAAACTTTCCTCGCATAACAGAAGAATCAGCAGAAATGCTAGGCGCGCCCATTACTATTCTAGAAGTCCAAGAGGCCATAAGCTCCCTTCAAAGTGGCAAGTCACCAGGTCCTGATGGCTTTACCACAGAATATTACAAAGCTTTTTCTCCTTTACTCAGCCCTTTTCTTAAAGATATGTATAATGAGGCCTTTTCTCGTGGTCGACTACCCAACACTCTGTCGGAGGCCACAATCTCCCTGCTTCTTAAGAAGGATAAAGACCCTTTATCATGTAGCAGCTATAGACCAATATCTTTGCTGAATGTTGATTTTAAGATTTTGACGAAGGTTCTGGCATCACGCTTACAGCGGGTTCTGCCCCTAATCATAGATCTGGATCAGACTGGTTTCATGCCAAATAGGCAATCCTCATGTAACACCAGGAGGCTTTTAAATATTATCACCACCCCTGGGGCTGCAGTGCCTGAAGTTGTTGTGTCTCTCGACGCTGAGAAGGCCTTCGACAGGGTGGAGTGGGGCTTCCTGTACAGTGTGTTGACCAAATTTGGACTGGGTAGGGCCTTTGTTGACTGGGTGAGACTTCTCTACTCTTCGCCCCGGGCTTCAATTCAGACGAATGATACACTCTCCCTTTCCTTTCCTTTATGCCGTGGTACCAGACAGGGCTGTCCCCTGTCCCCTTTGTTGTTTGTCTAGTTATTGAGCCCTTGGCCATCTGGTTACGTTCAGAGGCCTCCTTTAAAGGTATAACCAGACATGACACAACTCACAAGGTCTCGTTATATGCGGACGACCTTCTTCTTTATGTTTCAGACCCTATTTCTTCTTTTCCTACGATTTTAAATGTTCTAAATGAATACGGCAGCATATCGGGTTATAAACTTAATTACCAAAAAAGCGAACTCATGCCTGTCAATGCACTTGCCAAATCGCTTTCTCCCACAATAGTTCCATTTCGTTGGTCAAGCAATGGTTTTCGATATTTAGGCATCCAAATTACACCTTCTTTTTCAGACCTGTATCGCGTGAATCTGACCCCTTTGATAGAGAAGACAGAGGCTGACTTTGCTCGCTGGTCAACTCTGCCTATTTCGCTTGCGGGGCGAATTAGCTTGGTGAAGATGGTGGTTCTCCCCAGGTTTCTTTATATGTTTCAGCACCTCCCAATATTTCTTAGTAAATCCTTTTTTGTTAGATTAGATAAGATTGTTTCAACCTTTCTGTGGGCTGGTAAACCAGCAAGAATTCGCAGATCGGTTTTACAGTCTCCTAAAGTGAGAGGAGGGTTTGCCCTTCCGATCTTTAGATATTACTATTGGGCTGCGAATGTACAGAAAATGCTATTTTGGATGATTGATGAGGAAGATTCTGCTCCGGTCTGGGTGCATTTGGAGAAAACGTCTTCTCAATTCTCTTTTCGTTCTATCCTGTGTTCACAGTTTCCCCTTCCACGCTTAATTGGTTGTCCTGTTGCTTCAACTTCTCTGAAAATATGGAATCAGCTCAGGAAGCAGCTTGGCCTTTTGAGCCCTTCTGCCCTGACATCAGTGTTTAGAAACTGTATGTTTGGACCATCTCAAGACAAGGGATTTAAAATCTGGCATGATAACGGGATTAAGTCAATTATGGATTTGTATATTGATGATGTATTCTCCTCCTTTGACCAATTGTCTGCTAAGTATCACCTTCCAAGCCATAATTTTTTCCGTTTTTTTCAAGTCCGGGATTATGTGAAGAAATTATTTCCACATTTTCCGAATCGTCCTCCAGAAACACTATTAGACTCTCTTCTTTCTGTTGACCCTACCATTAGAGGGTGTATTTCAATAATTTACAAACTTATATGGTCAGAAACATTAACATTTTCAGATGCACTTAAAACTGAATGGGAAGAGAGTCTTAGTATTTCAACCACAGAGCAACAGTGGAATTCCGCACTGAGCCTTGTTCACCTGTCTTCGATTTGTGCTAGGCATAGATTAATTCAATGTAAGGTTATTCACAAGATTCACTACACTAACTCACGATTAGCCAAGATTTTTCCTTCTGTAAGGGACGAATGTGGCCGATGCCATCTCTCTCCTGCCGATCACTCTCATATGTTCTGGGCGTGTCCTAACTTGGGACCATTTTGGGCAGAAATATGTCACACTCTAACTGAAGCATATGGTTTTTTTGTTGCTCCTAATCCTATCGCTGCAATTTTTGGTGTTTCTCCTGCTTCAAATCTACCAAAAGCGCTGAAGCGGGCTATAGCATTTACCACACTCTTAGCCCGAAGGTTGATTCTACTTAATTGGAAGGTCTCCCATCCCCCTTCACATGTCCGGTGGGTACATGAGGTGCTTTACAATCTTAAGGTTGAAAAGTTGAGATTTTCTCTTAGAGGTTCAATTAAATTATTTCATACCACTTGGGATCCATTTTTACAGTATTTCAATTCTTTAAATTTTCCTCAGAATATAGATGATTAAGCATCATGGAGAAAGAGGGGAAAGGAGTGGAATAGAGGGAATGAGAAACTGTGTAGTCTTTTCCTTTCTTCTCTTATTTCTGTTTACTATACTAATTTTTTTACTTTTATGATTTGAGTTCCTTTATCATTATTGTTTTTTTTTTGTTTTGTTTTGTTTTGTTCTTTTTTTTTTCCTTTGGCCTGTGGGTTGGGTGGGTGGGAAGGGATGGGTGTTGACAGTCAGATATGTCACTCTTGATTGTGCATTGACTGCTACAAATTGATATGTCTGTCGTGTTTATTGAAAATGTTCAATAAATATAGTGGGAAAAAAAAAATAATAATAATTTTGGCTCTGTTTTTCTGAATTAATGAGATAATTATCTCATAATTACGAGAAAAAATAAGTTAAAAAAAAAAAATCGGTGCTGTTTTTCTGAGTTTACGAGATACTGTTTCCTGAAAAAAAAAAAAAAGCTCTGTTTTTCAGGGTTTATGAGATACTGTTTTCTGGAAAAAAAAAAAAAAAAAAAAAAAAAAAAAAGCTCTGTTTTTCTGAGCTTATGAGATACTGTTTTCTGAAAAAAATAAAATGTGTCTGTGTTTCTGTGTCAGTGGGACAGTGGTCCGTGGTCCAGGCAGGAGCTCCTTCTATCTGTGCTGCTGAAAGCCGGGGGAGCGTGAAGTTGTGTCCGTTCTCGTAACCGGTTTCGACTACGGATCATGGAACTAGTTTCGTTCACAGAAATCAGAACCAAGCCCCGCTTTGTGCACGGATCAAGCCCTTCAAGCACACCGGCGCTCAGAGCCTGTAACCCGGCTTCCTGACAGGGCACGACCGCGGTGATGGGAGTTGGCATTAATGAAGTCAAATAAAATGACATTCACCAGCATTAAAGAAAATATACACAGCAGAAGAGTGCACATGTGGATTCATTTATTTGTCAGACCTGATGGAAAGCATTAGTCAGAACTAGATCCATGGAGGAGCGGCTTGGTGAACCGGTTCGCCCCCCCTCCAATAACTTTCCATCAGGTCCAGGTGGACAGGTATCCGCTCCCCGGTGTGTAAGCCGGACTGGAGCGGGTGGACAGAGCAGCTCAACTCCACAGAACAGCGGCGCTCGGAGCCTGTAGCCCGGCACCACGACGCGGTGATGGGAGTTGGCATTAATGAAGTCAAATAAAATGATATTCACCAGCATTAAAGAAAATATGCGTCTTGGTGTCCCGGTTCACCCCCCACCCCCGGACAGCTTTCCATCAGGTCCAGGTGGACCAGCAGTGAAGAGGCACAAAAGCTTGGCCTCCAAGTGAACTGGACAAAAACCAAGCTCATGCATGTCGGTGATGGGCCGGATCCACCTCCCCTGCAGCTTGGTAATGACACTGTAGAACCTGTCAAGAGCTTTGTGTATCTGGGGTCCATGGTGACAGACAACGGGGACCTAAAACCAGAGATTACCTGCAGAAGAGCCCTGGCAGCATCAGCTCTGATGTCTCTCTGGAAACCACTGTGGCGGAACCAGACCATCTCACGCAGGACGAAGCTCCGGATCTACAACTCTGCCGTCCTCTCCATCCTGCTCTATGGCTCGGAAACATGGCCCTTAAACCAGATTCTGGCTGCCAGAATAGATGGCTTTGATAGCAGGGCTCTCAGAACCATCGAAAACATCAGGTGGACCCGGCGGGTTTCCAATCAGGTGCTTGGAGCCCGCACACGCCAGCCCAAAGCGTCCAGCCTGGCCGCGCAACGTCGCCCCCGCTGGTTCGGTCATGTCCTCCGCCTCCCTCCTGACCATCCAACAAGAGCCATCCTTCAGTTTGACCCAAAGGCCGCAGACTGGAAACGACCACAAGGCGAGTCCCGCACCCGACGGTTCGAAGTCATTGCGGGTGACCTCCAACAACATGGAGTTACCATGGAGGACGCAGAGCAGCTGGAGCAAGACCACCAGCGATGGACAACACTGGTTCACCTGGTCGGCCCAATGCACCGGGACAGGACACCCGCCCCATGGCAGGAGTCCTAGTAGTGGTAGTAGTCATTAATGCCAACTCCCATCACTGCGTCGTGGTGCCGGGCTACAGGCTCCGAGTGCCGGTGTGCTTGAAGGGCTTGATCCGTGCACGAAGCGGGGCTTGGTTCTGATTTCTGTGAATGAAACTAGTTCCATGATCCGTAGTCGGAACCGGTTACGAGAATGGAAACAACTTCACGCTCCCCCGAGAGGCTTTCAGCAGCACAGATAGAAGGAGCTCCTGCCTGGACCAGGGACCACTGTCCCACTGACACAGAAACACAGACACATTTTATTTTTTTCAGAAAACAGTATCTCATAAACTCAGAAAAACAGAGCTTTTTTTCTTTTTCAGGAAACAGTATCTCGTGAACTCAGAAAAACAGCGCCGATTTTTTTTTTAACGTATTTTTTCTTGTAATTATGAGATAATTATCTCATTAATTCAGGAAAACAGAGCCGAATTTTTTTTTTTTTTTTTGTGAATGCAATACGCTTCCGCAGTTTTTTAATATAAACATTTTCATGTAATTTTACTTTTTTACACTAAAATAAAGAGAAAATTTTCTGTTTTCGTTATTTATAGGTTTAATATGACAGTATTTTACTGGTCTGACCTACGTCAGATCAAATGTGTCTGTATGTGGAATCTGAATTAAAATGATTTTGACATCCTGGATTGTTCATATCTTCAGTGTAACTTTTGCATTTCACTAATTCATCCCAGGGGTCAGATTGGACCCTTTGGTGGGCTGGATTTGGGCCCCAGGACACATGTTTGACACCTGTGCCACAACACATCTACTGACCACAAACAACTGACATTCAACCAGACACATTCAACACAACTGTTTTCCTCTGTATTCCCACTTCTACTGGTTAAACTAGTGAATTGGTCTGACTGTCCCTCCTGTCCTTGGTTCACAGCGGTCCCTTTGGTCCGTCATAAAGTTGTACAGTCTACTCTCGTTATACCGCCAACTTCCGTTCACAGCCAAACTGGCGGTATAGGGAAAATGGCGTTACAACGGGTTGCGTCCATAATGTGCATGTCTTTACTATATGATGTCTATGCTGCCTCCGTTAACCCATTCTAATTGCGTTTCTAAATAAATCTTGATTCTGTTATGTTGTAAGGGATCATTTAAAGTGGGGAAACATTTGAAGCATTATTATACCGTGTCGGGAAATGACACCCCATCATCTTGAGGCTTTGGCTTAATCCCACGTCCTCTTCCCGACATCCTGACCTACTGAGCGTTCTGCGATAAATGAACGGTGGCCGTTCCGTAGACCTACTCGTAGCTTGTCGCGATCAGCGTCTGGCGCGTTTGTTTCAGTGCATTGTTAAAATTTATGTGCACTCGATGGCAATCACGCTGGCGGTATAACGGTCGGGAAATCAATGGTAGAAGTGTTGTTTGTGCATGGAACTGGGCTGGCGGATGGTGATAGGCGGAAATGGTAGCTAATGGAATAATGCATTGGGGATTTTTGTGCAATGGTTTTGGTCGGCGGTGAGCGAAAATGGCGGTATAACGGCGGGCGGTTTAACGAGAGTAGACTGTACTTACGACTTTTCCGTTTGTTCAGGTTATTCACATTTTTAAGGAAATGAGAATGTAAACCCTGTCATGATCTCATTGTTTCTTAAATGTGACGTTCTTCACTGTTTTCTGCTCTTTTCCTGGTCCGGCCCACTGGACATCAAGGTTATTATCATTATTGTTATCGTTATCGTTACAGCATTATGGGCCCCGGGGCTAAACAGTGGACTGGGACCCCTCCCACAACTACTGACAGGAGTTATTATTGGATGGAAGCAAGGTTATTATTGTTAACGAAAACTAACCAAATGACCAAAATTAGAACTGTACAAACATTTTCATTAACTGAAATAAATAACAACTAGAATAAAATGGAAAAATAACACAACTAACTGAAACTGTATTGTGTGTTTACTAAACTAACTACAACGGATACAAATTCTGGATCAGATTCCCTTGGTTTTGGTCTTTGTCAATGTCAGATTGATGTTCAATGGATTTCTTTGTCTCTCTCAGTTTTCTGTGCTGTCTCCATACGACACTTTTTGCTCCGTCACTTGTGTTCACTGTGGTTTCCAGTCGTCTTCTGGTCCCCACTCTACCTGGAAACATGGAGACTAAAGCAGCAGAGTCCTGTCTGGGATTGATTTGAATAGGAGCACAGAGAAGAAGAGAAAAGAGACCACTGAACTACAACTGAACTACAACTGAACTACAACTGAACTACAACTAAACTACAACTGAACTACAACTGAACTACAACTGAACTACAACTGAACTACAACTGAACTAAAACTGAACTAAACTACAACTAAACTAAACTACAACTAAACCACAACTAAACTAAAACTAAACTACAACTAAACTAAAACTAAACTAAAACTAAACTATAACTGAACTAAAACTAAACTCCAACTGAACTACAACTGAACTACAACTGAACTAAACTACAACTAAACTAAACTACAACTAAACCACAACTAAACTAAAACTAAACTACAACTAAACTAAAACTAAACTAAAACTAAACTAAAACTGAACTAAAACTAAACTACAACTGAACTACAACTGAACTGAAACTAAACTACAACTGAACTACAACTGAACTACAACTGAACTACAACTAAACTAAAACTGAACTAAAACTAAACTACAACTGAACTACAACTAAACTACAACTAAACTAAACTACAACTGAACTACAGAAGAACTACAACTGAACTACAACTAAACTACAACTGAACTACAACTGAACTACAACTGAACTGAAACTAAACTACAACTGAACTACAACTAAACTACAACTGAACTACAACTAAACTACAACTAAACTAAAACTGAACTAAAACTAAACTACAACTGAACTACAGAAGAACTACAACTGAACTACAACTGAACTACAACTAAACTACAACTGAACTACAACTAAACTACAACTAAACTAAAACTGAACTAAAACTAAACTACAACTGAACTACAACTAAACTACAACTAAACTAAACTAAACTACAACTGAACTACAGCTAAACTAAAACTAAACTACAACTAAACTAAACTACAACTAAACTAAACTACAACTAAACCACAACTAAACTAAAACTAAACTACAACTAAACTAAAACTAAACTAAGACTAAACTAGAACTAAACTAAAACTAAAACTACAACTAAACTAAAACTAAACTAAAACTAAGCATTTAGAAAAAAAAAAAAAAGAAAACTAATAAGAACTATCAAACCTGCTCTAAAAACAAATTAAAATGAACTGAATTAGAGAAAAAAAAGTCCAAACTAAATCAAACTAAACTAGAATGAAAAATCCAGAACTATTAGAACCCTGGTTGGTACCAGAGAAATCTTCTTCTTCTTCTTTTTTTTTTTTTTTTTTTTTTTAATTTTTAAAATTTTTTTAAAAATTCAATTCAATTAATTAATTAATTAATTAATTAAGTAAATTTTATTCATTTTATTTATTTATTTATTATTTATTTTAATTTTTTTATTACTATTTTTTAAACTAAACTAAAACTAAGCATTTAGAAAAAAAAAAGAAAACTCATACAAACTATGCAACCGGCTCTAAAAACGAATTAAAGTAACTGAATTAGAGAAAAAAATCATGAAAACTAAATCAAACTAAACTAGAATGAAAAATCCAGAGCTGTTGGAACCTTGGTGGACCTCCTCCTGGTGTGAATGTGGAACTGTGACGTTTCCGTTTCCACGGTGACTCCTATATGAGTTCTTCTTAGATCGTCGGTGCAGTTATTGTCTTTGTCCGAACACGCTGAATCTTCCTCATGTCGTCTGAATCGCTGCTGCTCGCTGTGGTTTTGTTTTGTGATGTGAAACGGCTTTTCACGCTCATTTGTTTTCTGGTGTTCGACTGAAACCGTGACACAAAACCACAGATCAAAGATTGGGCGTAAGCCGCTGGAATTTCAGCCGCCGTATTAAGATAATCTGCTGATATTTGTTTTCATTTGACTGCAGAGCCGGAGGGAAGGCTGCAGAGCAGGAGGAGGTTTCCAATGCATGAAGAAGAAGCAGCCGTGAATACAGATGAATACAGATGAAGAAGAACAGACAGAGGAACACAAACAGGAGGATCCACAAGGACTTTAACCTGAAGAACGACCTGACAGAAGAACAGAGGCATGACTGTAAACTGAAGAATGAAAAGAAGAACAGAGGCATGACTGTAACCTGAAGAATGAAAAGAAGAACAGAGGCATGACTGTAACCTGAAGAACGAAAAGAAAAGAACAGAGGCATGACTTTAACCTGAAGAATGAAAAGAAAAGAACAGAGGCATGACTGTAACCTGAAGAATGAAAAGAAAAGAACAGAGGCATGACTGTAACCTGAAGAATGAAGAGAAGAACAGAGGCATGACTGTAACCTGAAGAATTAAAAGAAGAACAGAGGCATGACTGTAACCTGAAGAACGAAAAGAAGAACAGAGGCATGACTGTAACCTGAAGAATTAAAAGAAGAACAGAGGCATGACTGTAACCTGAAGAACGAAAAGAAGAACAGAGGCATGACTGTAACCTGAAGAATTAAAAGAAGAACAGAGGCATGACTGTAACCTGAAGAACGAAAAGAAGAACAGAGGCATGACTGTAAACTGAAGAATGAAAAGAAGAACAGAGGCATGACTTCAACCTGAAGAATGAAAAGAAGAACAGAGGCATGACTTTAACCTGAAGAATGAAAAGAAGAACAGAGGCATGACTTCAACCTGAAGAATGAAAAGAAAAGAACAGAGGCATGACTTCAACCTGAAGAACGAAAAGAAGAACAGAGGCATGACTTTAACCTGAAGAATGAAACGAAGAAAAGAGGCATGACTGTAACCTGAAGAACGAAAAGAAGAACAGAGGCATGACTGTAACCTGAAGAACGAAAAGAAGAACAGAGGCATGACTGTAACCTGAAGAATGAAAAGAAAAGAACAGAGGCATGACTGTAACCTGAAGAATGAAAAGAAAAGAACAGAGGCATGACTGTAACCTGAAGAACGAAAAGAAGAACAGAGGCATGACTGTAACCTGAAGAATGAAAAGAAAAGAACAGAGGCATGACTGTAACCTGAAGAACGAAAAGAAGAACAGAGGCATGACTGTAACCTGAAGAATGAAAAGAAGAACAGAGGCATGACTGTAACCTGAAGAATGAAAAGAAGAACAGAGGCATGACTTTAACCTGAAGAATGAAAAGAAAAGAACAGAGGCATGACTGTAACCTGAAGAACGAAAAGAAGAACAGAGGCATGACTGTAACCTGAAGAATGAAAAGAAGAACAGAGGCATGACTGTAACCTGAAGAACGAAAAGAAGAACAGAGGAATGACTGTAACCTGAAGAACGAAAAGAAAAGAACAGAGGCATGACTTCAACCTGAAGAATGAAAAGAAGAACAGAGGCATGACTGTAACCTGAAGAACGAAAAGAAAAGAACAGAGGCATAACTTCAACCTGAAGAACGAAAAGAAGAAAAGAGGCATGACTGTAACCTGAAGAATGAAAAGAAGAACAGAGGCATGACTGTAACCTGAAAAATGAAAAGAAAAGAACAGAGGCATGACTGTAACCTGAAGAATGAAAAGAAGAACAGAGGCATGACTGTAACCTGAAAAATGAAAAGAAAAGAACAGAGGCATGACTGTAACCTGAAGAACGAAAAGAAAAGAACAGAGGCATGACTGTAACCTGAAGAATGAAAAGAAGAACAGAGGCATGACTTCAACCTGAAGAACGAAAAGAAGAACAGAGGCATTACTGTAACCTGAAGAACGAAAAGAAAAGAACAGAGGCATGACTTCAACCTGAAGAACGAAAAGAAAAGAACAGAGGCATGACTGTAACCTGAAGAACGAAAAGAAAAGAACAGAGGCATGACTGTAACCTGAAGAATGAAAAGAAGAACAGAGGCATGACTTCAACCTGAAGAACGAAAAGAAAAGAACAGAGGCATGACTTCAACCTGAAGAACGAAAAGAAAAGAACAGAGGCATGACTGTAACCTGAAGAATGAAAAGAAGAACAGAGGCATGACTTTAACCTGAAGAATGAAAAGAAAAGAACAGAGGCATGACTGTAACCTGAAGAACGAAAAGAAGAACAGAGGCATGACTGTAACCTGAAGAATGAAAAGAAGAACAGAGGCATGACTGTAACCTGAAGAACGAAAAGAAAAGAACAGAGGCATGACTGTAACCTGAAGAACGAAAAGAAGAACAGAGGCATGAGTGTAACCTGAAGAACGAAAAGAAGAACAGAGGCATGACTGTAACCTGAAAAATGAAAAGAAGAACAGAGGCATGACTGTAACCTGAAGAACGAAAAGAAGAACAGAGGCATGACTGTAACCTGAAGAATGAAAAGAAGAAAAGAGGCATAACTTCAACCTGAAGAATGAAAAGAAGAAAAGAGGCATGACTGTAACCTGAAGAATGAAAAGAAGAAAAGAGGCATGACTGTAACCTGAAGAATGAAAAGAAAAGAACAGAGGCATGACTGTAACCTGAAGGATGAAAAGAAAAGAACAGAGGCATGACTTCAACCTGAAGAACGAAAAGAAGAACAGAGGCATGACTGTAACCTGAAGAATGAAAAGAAGAACAGAGGCATGACTTCAACCTGAAGAATGAAAAGAAAAGAACAGAGGCATGACTTCAACCTGAAGAACGAAAAGAAAAGAACAGAGGCATGACTGTAACCTGAAGAACGAAAAGAAAAGAACAGAGGCATGACTGTAACCTGAAGAATGAAAAGAAGAACAGAGGCATGACTTCAACCTGAAGAACGAAAAGAAAAGAACAGAGGCATGACTTCAACCTGAAGAACGAAAAGAAAAGAACAGAGGCATGACTGTAACCTGAAGAATGAAAAGAAGAACAGAGGCATGACTTCAACCTGAAGAACGAAAAGAAAAGAACAGAGGCATGACTGTAACCTGAAGAACGAAAAGAAAAGAACAGAGGCATGACTGTAACCTGAAGAATGAAAAGAAGAACAGAGGCATGACTTCAACCTGAAGAATGAAAAGAAAAGAACAGAGGCATGGCTGTAACCTGAAGAATGAATAGAAGAACAGAGGCATGACTGTAACCTGAAGAACGAAAAGAAAAGAACAGAGGCATGACTGTAACCTGAAGAATGAAAAGAAGAACAGAGGCATGACTGTAACCTGAAGAATGAAAAGAAGAACAGAGGCATGACTGTAACCTGAAGAACGAAAAGAAAAGAACAGAGGCATGACTGTAACCTGAAGAACGAAAAGAAGAACAGAGGCATGACTGTAACCTGAAGAATGAAAAGAAAAGAACAGAGGCATGACTGTAACCTGAAGAACGAAAAGAAAAGAACAGAGGCATGACTGTAACCTGAAGAACGAAAAGAAGAACAGAGGCATGACTGTAACCTGAAGAACGAAAAGAAGAACAGAGGCATGACTGTAACCTGAAGAATGAAAAGAAGAAAAGAGGCATGACTTCAACCTGAAGAACGAAAAGAAGAACAGAGGCATGACTGTAACCTGAAGAACGAAAAGAAAAGAACAGAGGCATGACTGTAACCTGAAGAACGAAAAGAAGAACAGAGGCATGACTGTAACCTGAAGAACGAAAAGAAAAGAACAGAGGCATGACTTCAACCTGAAGAACGAAAAGAAGAACAGAGGCATGACTGTAACCTGAAGAATGAAAAGAAGAACAGAGGCATGACTGTAACCTGAAGAACGAAAAGAAAAGAACAGAGGCATGACTGTAACCTGAAGAACGAAAAGAAGAACAGAGGCATGACTGTAACCTGAAGAATGAAAAGAAGAACAGAGGCATGACTGTAACCTGAAGAACGAAAAGAAGAACAGAGGCATGACTGTAACCTGAAGAATGAAAAGAAAAGAACAGAGGCATGACTGTAACCTGAAGAACGAAAAGAAAAGAACAGAGGCATGACTTCAACCTGAAGAACGAAAAGAAAAGAACAGAGGCATGACTGTAACCTGAAGAATGAAAAGAAAAGAACAGAGGCATGACTGTAACCTGAAGAATGAAGAGAAAAGAACAGAGGCATGACTGTAACCTGAAGAATGAAAAGAAAAGAACAGAGGCATGACTGTAACCTGAAGAACGAAAAGAAAAGAACAGAGGCATGACTTCAACCTGAAGAACGAAAAGAAAAGAACAGAGGCATGACTGTAACCTGAAGAACGAAAAGAAAAGAACAGAGGCATGACTTCAACCTGAAGAACGAAAAGAAAAGAACAGAGGCATGACTTCAACCTGAAGAACGAAAAGAAAAGAACAGAGGCATGACTGTAACCTGAAGAATGAAAAGAAGAACAGAGGCATGACTGTAACCTGAAGAACGAAAAGAAAAGAACAGAGGCATGACTGTAACCTGAAGAACGAAAAGAAGAACAGAGGCATGACTGTAACCTGAAGAATGAAAAGAAGAACAGAGGCATGACTGTAACCTGAAGAACGAAAAGAAGAACAGAGGCATGACTGTAACCTGAAGAATGAAAAGAAGAACAGAGGCATGACTGTAACCTGAAGAATGAAAAGAAGAACAGAGGCATGACTTTAACCTGAAGAATGAAAAGAAAAGAACAGAGGCATGACTGTAACCTGAAGAATGAAAAGAAGAACAGAGGCATGACTGTAACCTGAAGAACGAAAAGAAGAACAGAGGCATGACTGTAACCTGAAGAACGAAAAGAAAAGAACAGAGGCATGACTTCAACCTGAAGAACGAAAAGAAGAACAGAGGCATGACTGTAACCTGAAGAATGAAAAGAAGAACAGAGGCATGACTGTAACCTGAAAAATGAAAAGAAAAGAACAGAGGCATAACTTCAACCTGAAGAACGAAAAGAAGAAAAGAGGCATGACTGTAACCTGAAGAATGAAAAGAAGAACAGAGGCATGACTTCAACCTGAAGAACGAAAAGAAGAACAGAGGCATGACTGTAACCTGAAGAACAAAAAGAAAAGAACAGAGGCATGACTTCAACCTGAAGAACGAAAAGAAAAGAACAGAGGCATGACTGTAACCTGAAGAACGAAAAGAAAAGAACAGAGGCATGACTGTAACCTGAAGAATGAAAAGAAGAACAGAGGCATGACTTCAACCTGAAGAACGAAAAGAAAAGAACAGAGGCATGACTTCAACCTGAAGAACGAAAAGAAAAGAACAGAGGCATGACTGTAACCTGAAGAATGAAAAGAAGAACAGAGGCATGACTTCAACCTGAAGAACGAAAAGAAGAACAGAGGCATGACTGTAACCTGAAGAACGAAAAGAAGAACAGAGGCATGACTGTAACCTGAAGAATGAAAAGAAGAACAGAGGCATGACTGTAACCTGAAAAATGAAAAGAAAAGAACAGAGGCATGACTGTAACCTGAAGAACGAAAAGAAGAACAGAGGCATGACTGTAACCTGAAGAACGAAAAGAAGAACAGAGGCATGACTGTAACCTGAAAAATGAAAAGAAGAACAGAGGCATGACTGTAACCTGAAGAATGAAGAGAAGAACAGAGGCATGACTGTAACCTGAAGAATGAAAAGAAGAACAGAGGCATGACTGTAACCTGAAGAATGAAAAGAAAAGAACAGAGGCATGACTGTAACCTGAAGAATGAAAAGAAAAGAACAGAGGCATGACTGTAACCTGAAGGATGAAAAGAAAAGAACAGAGGCATGACTTCAACCTGAAGAACGAAAAGAAGAACAGAGGCATGACTGTAACCTGAAGAATGAAAAGAAGAACAGAGGCATGACTTC
This sequence comes from Sphaeramia orbicularis, assembly GCF_902148855.1. Classification (NCBI taxonomy): domain Eukaryota; kingdom Metazoa; phylum Chordata; class Actinopteri; order Kurtiformes; family Apogonidae; genus Sphaeramia; species Sphaeramia orbicularis. The sequence goes on along the minus strand of NW_021941521.1, from coordinate 3,704 downwards.
AACCTGAAGAACGAAAAGAAGAACAGAGGCATGACTGTAACCTGAAGAACGAAAAGAAAAGAACAGAGGCATGACTTCAACCTGAAGAATGAAAAGAAAAGAACAGAGGCATGACTTCAACCTGAAGAACGAAAAGAAAAGAACAGAGGCATGACTGTAACCTGAAGAACGAAAAGAAAAGAACAGAGGCATGACTGTAACCTGAAGAATGAAAAGAAGAACAGAGGCATGACTTCAACCTGAAGAACGAAAAGAAAAGAACAGAGGCATGACTGTAACCTGAAGAATGAAAAGAAAAGAACAGAGGCATGACTTCAACCTGAAGAACGAAAAGAAAAGAACAGAGGCATGACTGTAACCTGAAGAATGAAAAGAAGAACAGAGGCATGACTTCAACCTGAAGAACGAAAAGAAAAGAACAGAGGCATGACTGTAACCTGAAGAACGAAAAGAAAAGAACAGAGGCATGACTGTAACCTGAAGAATGAAAAGAAGAACAGAGGCATGACTTCAACCTGAAGAACGAAAAGAAAAGAACAGAGGCATGGCTGTAACCTGAAGAATGAATAGAAGAACAGAGGCATGACTGTAACCTGAAGAACGAAAAGAAAAGAACAGAGGCATGACTGTAACCTGAAGAATGAAAAGAAGAACAGAGGCATGACTGTAACCTGAAGAACGAAAAGAAGAACAGAGGCATGACTGTAACCTGAAGAATGAAAAGAAGAACAGAGGCATGACTTCAACCTGAAGAACGAAAAGAAGAACAGAGGCATGACTGTAACCTGAAGAACGAAAAGAAAAGAACAGAGGCATGACTGTAACCTGAAGAACGAAAAGAAAAGAACAGAGGCATGACTGTAACCTGAAGAACGAAAAGAAGAACAGAGGCATGACTGTAACCTGAAGAACGAAAAGAAGAACAGAGGCATGACTGTAACCTGAAGAATGAAAAGAAGAACAGAGGCATGACTTCAACCTGAAGAACGAAAAGAAGAACAGAGGCATGACTGTAACCTGAAGAACGAAAAGAAGAACAGAGGCATGACTGTAACCTGAAGAATGAAAAGAAGAACAGAGGCATGACTGTAACCTGAAGAACGAAAAGAAAAGAACAGAGGCATGACTGTAACCTGAAGAACGAAAAGAAGAACAGAGGCATGACTGTAACCTGAAGAATGAAAAGAAGAACAGAGGCATGACTGTAACCTGAAGAACGAAAAGAAGAACAGAGGCATGACTGTAACCTGAAGAATGAAAAGAAAAGAACAGAGGCATGACTGTAACCTGAAGAACGAAAAGAAAAGAACAGAGGCATGACTTCAACCTGAAGAACGAAAAGAAAAGAACAGAGGCATGACTGTAACCTGAAGAATGAAAAGAAGAACAGAGGCATGACTGTAACCTGAAGAATGAAAAGAAGAACAGAGGCATGACTTCAACCTGAAGAATGAAAAGAAAAGAACAGAGGCATGACTGTAACCTGAAGAACGAAAAGAAAAGAACAGAGGCATGACTTCAACCTGAAGAACGAAAAGAAAAGAACAGAGGCATGACTGTAACCTGAAGAACGAAAAGAAAAGAACAGAGGCATGACTGTAACCTGAAGAATGAAAAGAAAAGAACAGAGGCATGACTGTAACCTGAAGAACGAAAAGAAAAGAACAGAGGCATGACTTCAACCTGAAGAACGAAAAGAAAAGAACAGAGGCATGACTGTAACCTGAAGAACGAAAAGAAAAGAACAGAGGCATGACTTCAACCTGAAGAACGAAAAGAAAAGAACAGAGGCATGACTTCAACCTGAAGAACGAAAAGAAGAACAGAGGCATGACTGTAACCTGAAGAATGAAAAGAAAAGAACAGAGGCATGACTGTAACCTGAAGAACGAAAAGAAAAGAACAGAGGCATGACTGTAACCTGAAGAACGAAAAGAAAAGAACAGAGGCATGACTTCAACCTGAAGAACGAAAAGAAAAGAACAGAGGCATGACTGTAACCTGAAGAACGAAAAGAAAAGAACAGAGGCATGACTGTAACCTGAAGAACGAAAAGAAAAGAACAGAGGCATGACTGTAACCTGAAGAATGAAAAGAAGAACAGAGGCATGACTGTAACCTGAAGAACGAAAAGAAAAGAACAGAGGCATGACTTCAACCTGAAGAACGAAAAGAAGAACAGAGGCATGACTGTAACCTGAAGAATGAAAAGAAGAACAGAGGCATGACTGTAACCTGAAGAATGAAAAGAAAAGAACAGAGGCATGACTTCAACCTGAAGAATGAAAAGAAGAACAGAGGCATGACTTCAACCTGAAGAACGAAAAGAAGAACAGAGGCATGACTGTAACCTGAAGAATGAAAAGAAAAGAACAGAGGCATGACTGTAACCTGAAGAACGAAAAGAAGAACAAAGGCAGGAAAGGAAGATATATGGACTGTGAACACAAAGGATCAGTTTAACTACTGACCAGGGACTGAGAGACAGAGACAGACGGGTATGGACTCTGATAGACGCTTATAGACAAGTATACACAGTTACAGACGGGTACAGACGCTTATAGACAAGTATACACAGTTACAGACGGGTGTAGACGCTTATAGACAAGTATACACAGTTACAGACGGGTACAGACGCTTATAGACAAGTATACACAGTTACAGACGGGTATAGACGCTTATAGACAAGTATACACAGTTACAGACGGGTACAGACGCTTATAGACAAGTATACACAGTTACAGACGGGTACAGACGCTTATAGACAAGTATACACAGTTACAGACGGGTACAGACGCTTATAGACAAGTATACACAGTTACAGACGGGTACAGACGCTTATAGACAAGTATACACAGTTACAGACGGGTACAGACGCTTATAGACAAGTATACACAGTTACAGACGGGTACAGACGCTTATAGACAAGTATACACAGTTACAGACGGGTGTAGACGCTTATAGACAAGTATACACAGTTACAGACGGGTACAGACGCTTATAGACAAGTATACACAGTTACAGACGGGTGTAGACGCTTATAGACAAGTATACACAGTTACAGACGGGTACAGACGCTTATAGACAAGTATACACAGTTACAGACGGGTACAGATGCTTATAGACAAGTATACACAGTTACAGACGGGTACAGACGCTTATAGACAAGTATACACAGTTACAGACGGGTACAGACGCTTATAGACAAGTATACACAGTTACAGACGGGTACAGACGCTTATAGACAAGTATACACAGTTACAGACGGGTATAGACGCTTATAGACAAGTATACACAGTTACAGACGGGTACAGACGCTTATAGACAAGTATACACAGTTACAGACGGGTGTAGACGCTTATAGACAAGTATACACAGTTACAGACGGGTATGGACTCTGATAGACGCTTATAGACAAGTATACACAGTTACAGACGGGTACAGACGCTTATAGACAAGTATACACAGTTACAGACGGGTACAGACGCTTATAGACAAGTATACACAGTTACAGACGGGTACAGACGCTTATAGACAAGTATACACAGTTACAGACGGGTATAGACGCTTATAGACAAGTATACACAGTTACAGACGGGTATGGACTCTGATAGACGCTTATAGACAAGTATACACAGTTACAGACGGGTATAGACGCTTATAGACAAGTATACACAGTTACAGACGGGTACAGACGCTTATAG
>NW_021941520.1:0-29302 GCF_902148855.1 Sphaeramia orbicularis | reverse complement strand
TCTTCTGTCTCTCTCTCTGCTCTCTCCTCTCTCTCTCTCTCTTTCACACTCTCTTCTGTCTCTCTCTCCCTTCTCTTTTTCCTCTCTCTCTTCTCTCTCTCTCTCCAGACCGTTGATCATTGACAGTTGTCTCTCTGTCTCTCTCTCTCTCTCTCTGTCTCTCTCCAGACCGTTGACCGTTGACAATTGTGTGTCACATTTCAGTGCTTGTTGCTGACTCAGAAGTTGGACCCTGACGCTGGTCGTCCACTACGTTACTATAGTAACCGTGTGTTTTTCAGTTTTCCTCATTCAGAAGCAGATGAACAGTGGAACATATGTGTGAAAAGTGCATTCATAGTTCTTTAACATCACATGTAAACGACAAAGTAAAGAGAGCGTGGGAAACAGCAGCACAAACACACATGTTTACAGCTCCACTGTGGTTAGGCAACCCTAACTCTAACCCAGGGAAGACACTGCGGTTAGGCAACCCTAACCCTAACCCAGCAGCCGTCGGTGCTATTCCACTGTTTCATCCTTCTGGTGTTTTTGGACCCTAACCCTAACCCTAACCCTAACCCAGCAGCTGTCGGTACTATTCCACTGTTTCATCCTTCTGGTGTTTTTGGACCCTAACCCTAACCCAGCAGCCGTCGGTACTATTCCACTGTTTCATCCTTCTGGTGTTTTTGGACCCTAACCCTAACCCAGCAGCCATCGGCGCTATTCCACTGCTTCATCCTTCTGGTGTTTTTGGACCCTAACCCTAACCCAGCAGCCATCGGTACTATTCCACTGTTTCATCCTTCTGGTGTTTTTGGACCCTAACCCAAACCCTAACCCAGCAGCCGTCGGTACTATTCCACTGTTTCATCCTTCTGGTGGTTTTGGACCCTAACCCTAACCCTAACCCAGCAGCCGTCGGTGCTATTCCACTGTTTCATCCTTCTGGTGTTTTTGGACCCTAACCCAGCAGCCGTCGGTGCTATTCCACTGTTTCATCCCTCTGGTGTTTTTGGAACCTAACCCTAACCCAGCAGCCGTCGGTACTATTCCACTGTTTCATCCTTCTGGTGTTTTTGGACCCTAACCCTAACCCTAACCCTAACCCAGCAGCTGTCGGTACTATTCCACTGTTTCATCCCTCTGGTGTTTTCTGACCCTAACCCAGCAGCCGTCGGTACTATTCCACTGTTTCATCCTTCTGGTGTTTTTGGACCCTAACCCTAACCTTAACCCAGCAGCCGTCGGTGCTATTCCACTGTTTCATCCCTCTGGTGTTTTCTGACCCTAACCCTAACCCAGCAGCCGTCGGTACTATTCCACTGTTTCATCCTTCTGGTGTTTTTGGACCCTAACCCTAACCCAGCAGCCATCGGCGCTATTCCACTGCTTCATCCTTCTGGTGTTTTTGGACCCTAACCCTAACCCAGCAGCCATCGGTACTATTCCACTGTTTCATCCTTCTGGTGGTTTTGGACCCTAACCCTAACCCTAACCCAGCAGCCGTCGGTGCTATTCCACTGTTTCATCCCTCTGGTGTTTTTGGAACCTAACCCTAACCCAGCAGCCGTCGGTACTATTCCACTGTTTCATCCTTCTGGTGTTTTTGGACCCTAACCCTAACCCTAACCCAGCAGCCGTCGGTGCTATTCCACTGTTTGATCCCTCTGGTGTTTTCTGACCCTAACCCTAACCCAGCAGCCGTCGGTACTATTCCACTGTTTCATCCTTCTGGTGTTTTTGGACCCTAACCCTAACCCTAACCCAGCAGCCGTCGGTGCTATTCCACTGTTTGATCCCTCTGGTGTTTTCTGACCCTAACCCTAACCCAGCAGCCGTCGGTACTATTCCACTGTTTCATCCTTCTGGTGTTTTTGGACCCTAACCCTAGCCCTAACCCAGTTTCATCCTTCTGACTCGACTCCAGTTTTCCGCTGTAGTTTTTATTTCTTTTTTCCTCCTCTATTTATTACATCGTGCTCTTATCCATTATTGACTCATATCATTTGAAAAGTGTTGCACTCCTTTTTTAGTCCTGATTGTGATACTGTTGGAGTAACAGCATGGTACTTCCAGTATGGTAACAGTTTGGGTGATTCAAAACTAGTGGTGAGAAAATGGGATTAGTGGCATGTGTGTTAAAATGTGTTGGATTTCTAAACATATGAGTGCAGCCTTGAACTAAACGGACCCTCAGTCTGTACTTAGCATTTGGCTGGGGTTAGGGTTGGGGTTAGGGTTAGGGTTAGCGTTTGGATGGCATGTTTGAGCTCCTTCAAACACATCCAAGATGACTTTTCCAGTATTCTGAAGTGTTTGGCAGACCGTGACATCCTGCATCTTGAAGGAGGTGTACGCAGCAACTAATGGAAGAAAGACAAAACATTTCATCCGCCTGATAGTGTCTGTTTGCATAAGCCGACCTAAATGAGTGTCAAGAGAGCAAAAGGGAACAGGACATGCTTGAGACGGAGCATAAATGGAACAGAAGTCCAGGTGTCTGAAGCCCAACACCGTCCCTAAAAGCACTGAATGCAAACTATATGAAGAGGAGGATAAAAGGCTGCATTCACAGCTAATGCACAGTGGCAGACAGAAAAGACAACATGGATTATTTGGATTAACTTTGAGAAATGGTGGAAGATCAACTGGGGGGGGGTCCCCATCTGGAGTCTGGACAATCTGGAAACAAGTATTCAACACCCTGTAGATCAACAAGTTACACAATAAACATCGTCTTCCAGTCAATGACTGACGGTTTTATGAGTGTGTAATCTATCTGTGGACATTCCATAGGTCAAAGGTCAGAGGTCAGCATCACACCAGTTCCACTGCCCAAAATGATTGGGTTAGGACATAAATGCAGTTCATTTGTATGGGAGCATGTTGCCATTCTTTGGTGGTGAACCCTCCATAGGGGTCAGCAGACTGCAGTATGTGGCATTAACGTTTATGCTAACATACACAGTTTGGTTTGGGGTTAGCTGTTTATTATATATAATAATATTAATAATAATTAATTTTTATTAATAATAATTATATTTAATATATAATATTTATTTGTAGAGCTCACTTAAAGTGACCAATGTGCTTTCCAATCAAATCAAAACATATAAAAACTAGAAGCACTTGGAGAGCGCAGACTTCCGCCAAGGCCCATCAGGGTCAGGGTTATGTTAGGGTTAGGGTTATGTGCTGGAGCCAGGCTCTGGGTTAGGGTTAGGATAATGTTAAGGTTAGGGCTATGTTAAGGTCAGGGTTATAGTAGGGTCAGGGTTATATTAGGGTCAGGGTTATGTTAGGGTTAGGGCCACCAGGTTCATGTGCATCCAGAGGAAACATCAGGGTTAGGGTTATGTGCTGGAGCCATGCTCTGGCCTTATTTATCCAGGTCTGCAGAAGCACTGAAGGCACTGGACTGGGTTAGGGTTAGGCTCCGGACTGGTGTTCTGGATAAGAGTTAAGGTGAGGGTTAGGCTCTGGACTGGTGTTGTGGATCAGGGTTAGGGTTAGGCTCTGGACTGGTGTTCTCGATAAGCGTTAGGGTTAGGGTTAGGCTCTGGACTGATGTTGTGGATCAGGGTTAGGGTTAGGCTCTGGACTGGTGTTCTCGATAAGCGTTAGGGTTAGGGTTAGGGTTAGGCTCTGGACTGGTGTTGTTGATCAGGGTTAGGGTTAGGCTCTGGACTGGTGTTGTGGATCAGGGTTAGGGTTAGGCTCTGGACTGGTGTTGTGGATCAGGGTTAGGGTTAGGCTCTGGACTGGTGTTGTGGATCAGGGTTAGGGTTAGGGTTAGGCTCTGGACTGGTGTTCTTGGATCAGAGTTAGGGTTAGGGTTTGGGCTGGACGGGTGTTCTGGATTAGGGGAGGCTTTTCCTCCTGACTTCTTGTGTTGACACCATGATCTGTGTTCTGGAAACGAACACTTCAGAGGCTCTGACAGCGCTGAGGCTCCTCTGACGGTGCTGAGGGTCCTGGGCAGCGTTTCCAGATGATTATTCCAGACACGTCTGCAGAACATGTTGAGGCTGTTTGGGTTTTTTATGATTTGAAAGCAGGGATCACACTTTTTGAAAGCTATGTTTGACTCTAACTTCCAAAGTCCAAGAGTTCCTTGTGGTTCAGCTTTTACAGTTTCTGAAACCTGTCATTCTTGGTCCTTTTTTCTTCCATGGATTAGGGTTAGAGGAACATCAGATCTGCAGTTCCAGGCTTCTGCTCTGAACCACACACACCTCATCTCCTGGTGAGTGAACGAACAACATGTGTTTTGTAGAAGTTTTTCAGAATGACTCTAACACACAGCGGTCCACTTATCCTGGAGGTGACACTGCCAAGCTGTGTGTGAGGTGAAAATGGAAAAGGAAACCAGCAAGTCCATGCACTTCCCTCTTGTGGAAAAGTTCAGTCCAAAGACTTTCCTTCAGTCAGCAGCTGCTGAATGCCAACAAAGTGTCAACAGAACCCAGAATGCAGACGCACATGTAGCACTGGTGTAAGAGGGTTAGGGTTAGGGTTAGGGGGTAAGGGTTAGAGGGTTTGGGTTAGAGAGTTAGGGTGAGGGTAAGGGTTAGGGTTAGAGGGTAAGGGTTAGAGGGTTAGGGTTAGAGGGTTAGGGTTAGAGAGTTAGGGTGAGGGTAAGGGTTAGAGTGTTAGGGTTAGGGTTAGAGGGTTAGGGTTAGAGGGTTAGGGTTAGGGTTAGAGGGCCAGTCCAGTTAGACTGCCTTCAGTCTAACTGGACTGTGACTAGGGTTAGGGTTAGGGTTAAATATCTGCCTTCAGTCTAACCGGAATGTGACTAGGGTTAGGGTTAAGGTTAGGGTTAGGGTTAAATATCTGCCTTCAGTCTAACTGGACTGTGACTAGGGTTAGGGTTAAATATCTGCCTTCAGTCTAACCGGAATGTGACTAGGGTTAGGGTTAAGGTTAAATATCTGCCTTCAGTCTAACTGGAATATGACTAGGGTTAGGGTTAAGGTTAAATATCTGCCTTCAGTCTAACTGGAATGTGACTAGGGTTAGGGTTAAGGTTAAATATCTTCCCTCAGTCTAACCTGCTCCACAAACAGAGGCTGTTTGATTCTACAAACATGTGCTGCTGCTTGGCTGTGGGCGGCACCCTGTGGAGTGGATGTGGATGAGTGATTGACAGCTGTCATACTGCACATGACACTCAAAGCTGCTCACATTTTGTATTTCATCTTTTCTCTAACTTTTAGTCTTTGGTGGCTGAGTTCATCTTCATATGCAGCTTTTGGATTTCATGCATTATTAGGTCAGAACGTAGAACAATTTGACTGTTTGATTGTAAAAGAGCCGAGGCACAAAAGTGAATGTGGATCTGTGAGGTCATCATCTGGATCTGTGAGGTCATCATCTGGTACCAAATAGTGGTTTTAGTGACCCTAGATGGACCATAGTGGTTCCAGGTTTGTCCTAGGTCACAAATATCAGTGGTTTAGTTTAGGAGTCTTGACTTTAAACAAAGGGAAGAAAATACAATAGATATAGTGTCATTTATCTGATGGAAACATTTACTTTTTCAGTTCCATGCAATGTTATTCTTTTACTGAACATTTTTGCAATCTGTCATTGTACTTTTTAGGTCCAATTATTAAAGTGCGTGTCGGTAGATCCTGAACACATTCACATGTTGAAATGGCATGAACTGAATCTGAAGGAACACATGAGGTTGGAGCATCTGACCTGTGACCACTGGGGCGGGGCACTACCAACTGGGGCGGAGCACTACCAACCACTGAATGAGGTTGGACCATCAGATCTGTGACTGCTGGGGCGGGGCACTACCAACTGGGGCAGAGCACTACCAACTAGGGCAGAGCACTACCAACCACTGCACCACTGTCCAGTCTTTCGTCAGTCCTTCACATGTTTTTACTGACCACTGCACCACTGTCCAGTCTGTGCTTAGTCCTTCACATGTTTGGGAGTTCAATAAGGCTTTAAAAACATCCGGGCCAGCCCGTCACTTCCATCAACACGGTTCCAACACCATGTGAATTAAATGGGACAAAACTACTTTGGGGACTGCCTAAACACATGTGTTTTTTCATGCAATAATGAGGAGAAATGAATTTGTTGTAACTTTTCAGCATCTTGTACTTTGATCTGAAAACAGTTGAAAACCAGCTGTAATAACAGTCCGAATGTGTGTGATGGCCTGGACTGAGCTGCGCTGGTTTCTGGAACCTGCAGCTTTAAATCCATAAATCCATCAGTTCTCTGAGAATTTGACTTCTACCTGTGTTGTTTCATGACTGTTAGGATTAGGATTAAGGTAAGGGTTAGAGTAAGGGTTAGGGTAAGGGTTCATGAAGTGATGAACAGACTAATGGTAGCTAACCCTAAAGCCTTTCTTACTGAGGTCGACAAACCTTTGTGTAACAGTTATTTGATGTGTGACGCTTCCTCACCCTTTGGCCACTAGAGGCACTGTTTCTAACCCTAACCCTAACCCTAACCCTAGAGGCACTGTTCCTAACCCTAACTCTAACACTAGAGGTACTGTTCCTAACCTTAACACTGTCCACACTCTCCACAGTGTCCACAGTGTCTTTTATTTGGGCATGGTTTAAACCAGGGGTTCCCAAACCTTTAAACTGACCACCCCCAAAATAACGGTGGCACAGACTAGTGATACCCCCCCCAAAAGGGACTGAAACATAAAACAAACATGCGCATCAGGTGTCACACAATAATACTGTGACATATTTGCTGCATTGCATTGTGGGTTCTTAACAGTTGACTCCTTGTGTTGTGATTTATGTGCAGGGGTCCATGGGGGGGGGGGGTATTTAGGTTCATGTGTCTGTTTGACATGTTTGTTGGTCTTTGTGTGTTTCTGTTTCTGACACCTTTAGTCCAATAAAGCCGTACCTGTTTGTTGCTGTTGTTCACGTCGCATGAATGAATCCTTTGCTCTTTCAAAGTAAAAGCACTTCCTGCGCACCTTGAATCTCACAATATCAATATCTTTCCTTCAAAGTACAGGTACAACAACACTGCCCTTAATCAGTCGTATCCACCTCAGGGATCACATCAAGAGGTTTATGACAATCATCTCCCAACCCCCCCTTTGGGACCCCCTGGATTAAAGGAGGTCTGTTGGACCCTGTTTGAGATCAGCTCATAAAGTCAGTGACAGTCGGACCGCCTTGTGTTTAAATGTGTAGGATGTACTGTGGTGGTTCTGTGTTCATGGGTGGTCAGTGTGGACCCGTCTGAGTCCAAACCCAGTCCAGACTGGTTAGGGTTGATAAATCATACGGCATTTTCACACAGCATACTCCAGTCCGGACCCTACTTGGATACGTTCACACCTTTCCCACAGATGTTGAGTTCACAAGCACGTACCTGAGAACTAGTGGGTGTTCCAGGTCCAAACAGCGGCCTGTAACCTTCAAACACACTCCAGATCACTGGATCCTCTAGACTCAGTTCCCCTTGGTTTGCCTTCATCTCCTTGGGCCTAACCCTAACCCTAACCACAGAGTTTATTGGTGGACTGGTCTGGAACAGGTCCAGTCTGTTGCACCAGAGTGTAGACACGTCTCTCTAAGACCCTCCCTAAAGTGACAGGGCTTTAGTTCTGCCCTCCCGTTAGCATACTTAGCTTTAGCATGCACAGCCTAGAGAAGCTGTCACCGCTTAGGTCTAAGGGGGGCTTAGGTTGAAATAGGTGGATTTCCTGAGCAAACACACCATCCATGGTTTGGGTTTGAAAGCGTCCAGTCCCAGGTGGAGAGTTGGTCCAATAAAAAACCAGAGCAGCGCCATGGAGCACAGATGGTCCAGCAGACGGCTGAGTTTAAGTCTGAAATGACTAAACAATCACATCCCATTTGTCTAAACCCTATTATTATGCAGACAGACATCCAAATCCAAACGCTGCACCACCAACGTTTCAAAGTAGCAGTGATTCCAAATGACACCTTCAAACACTTCCATAAAAGTCACACACAGTCCACCTGAACACAAATAGCAGGCATTTACGGATCCACACTGTGTCACAGTCTACAATATGGACACATACTGGGAACAAACACAGATTTAGATAATTCATGTCACAGAATATGAGTGAAACGGCAGTGAGAATCTGAAATGGAAGGGTTGGACTAAACACTGGTCACAGCTATATACAACTATATATACAACTATATACTACTATATATATATATATAAAAACACACAAACATATACAACTATATAGCTGACTATATACAACTATATATGCAACTATATAAAACAATATATACACAACTGTATATACAACTATATTAAACTATATATACACAAAATATACAACTATATGCAACTATATACACAACTATACACAACACATTAAAAATAGAATCTCTAAAACATCATAGTTAAATATGACTTAAATGCTGTAAATTAATGCAAATGTTCATTTTAATATTTAACTCAATTATAGCTTTGACGTGTAAATTTCAAAGTATATATATATTGTATTATGTGGGAAAGGAAAAAGATTTATTTTAATTACTTGTGTTTATATTATTATTTAGTATTAAAATATTTTCAAAATATAACATGTATAATATGTAAGAACATGATGTGATGTTTGTCTCTTTTTCTCATTAAACTACACCAGATACTGTGAGTGAAATCACAAACATTAAGTAAAATTAATGTTCTGTATCTGAGTCTATTTTCTAATACTAGTATTTTGTGTTTTATTTGATGCATTTTTTGACCAAGTGTCAGTAACGTAGTAAAAGGTACTTTTTGATGTATTCTGTTTATAGTACTGGTCATACTTGTGTACTTAATTACTTTAATGTAGTTTGTCTCCATTAGAGCTCATAGGTTCCTAGAATCATAAATATCTTATAAACTAATAAAGTTTGGAATTGTTGTTGTGTAACTGACAACAAATGGAGGTTGAACAGAAACCATGAGCACATGCTGTATTTAATAATGACATTCAGGTCTGTTTTGACGTCCTCTCACCCTCCCTGGTTTCTTACCCCCCATGCCGGTTTGTGTAAAGCCAGGCAGATGGCTTCAAACAGCAGGTATCCCCCCCAGGAGCCCCCCGAGGAGGTCCTGGATCCTGTAGGCCTGGGCCCGGGCTTCAGGGTGGGGGTGCATGTGGACCAGATAAAGAACAGAGCAGATAAATTTATACGACAGTCCAACTCCAGTGGAGATGCACCACAGCCAATAGAACACACTGAGGGGGTGGGGGGGTGGGGGGGTGGGGAGGGTGCTGGGGGAGCAGGGGATGGCGAGTGGGGCGAATTAGAGGGAGGGGGAAATGGAGAGGGGCAGATCTCTGGGGGGGGGGGGGGGCAATTACAGGGAGGGGGAACAGGAGAGGGGCAGATACCAGCAGAGCAGATGTGATGCCACTTGGTTTTAAAGGAAGTGGAGGCTTCAGACGAAGGAAAGCGCAAAGGGACATGTTTGAGCTTCCGTCAGTGTGAGAGGAGATGACAGGAAACACTGAGGATGACAAAAAAATAAATAAAGAAAAAGGAAAACACTGAGGATGTGAGACAGGAAACACTGAGGATGACAAAAAAAAAAAAAAAAGGAAACACTGAGGATGTGAGCAGACACCTCCAAATGCACCTGCCACATCCCAGCGCTCAACACCGTTAGTGTAAACTGTCATTGAACATGAATGCTTTCATACCACGGCTCCAGGAAGTGTTTGATACGACGCAGAAAAGCAGGAGTGGTTTTATTTCCAACAGCAGAGCAGACGCAGACTGACAGCTAATAGAGTTTAGATAGTGTCAGTTTGACACCGTTACTCTGGAGTTAAAACAGCCTGAGGCACATGACAAAGAACAGAGACCACCCTGAGAACCGCCCCACCCACCCACCCACCCACAGATCCAACATGTGAGCTCATTAACACCATCACTACTGCTGCATATTGTCGTTATTTATACATGTACACAAGTACTGGACCACAGGTAGAACACTGTTGGTAGAAACCTGTGGGTAGAACCCTGAGGGAAGAACCCTGTGGGAAGAAACCTGTTGGTAGAAACCCGTGGGTAGAACCCTGTGAGAAGAACCCTGTGGGAAGAAACCTGTGGGTATTACCCTGTGGGAAGAAACCTGTGGGTAGAACCCTGTTGACTGTGTATTATTCATATATGTGGTCTATTATTATTTATATATACGGTCTATTATTATTCATATACAGTCTTGTTATTCATTTATAGTACATTATTATTCATATATACGTCTATTATTATTCATATATATGGTATATTATTATTCATATATACGTCTATTATTATTCATATATACGTCTATTATTGTTCATATGTACGGTCTATTATTATACATATATACGGTCTATTATTCATGTATATGGTTATTATTATTCATATAGTCAATTATTATTCATATATATGGACTATTACTATTCATATATAGTCTATTATTATTCATATATATGGTCTATTATTCATATTCATGGTCTATTGTTATTCATATATATGGTCTATTATTATTCATATATATGGTTTATTATTATTCCTATATATGGTCAGTTATTATTCCTATATATATGGTTTATTATTATTCATATATATATATATATATATATATATATATATATATATATATATATATATATATAGAGAGAGAGAGAGAGAGAGAGAGAGAGAGTCTATTATTATTCCTATATAAGGTCCATTATTATTCATATATACGGTCTATTATTATTCATATAGAGTCTATTGTTATTCATTTCTAGTATATTATTATTCATACATATGGTCTATTATTATTCACATATACGTCTATTACTATTCATACATACGTCTATTATTATTCATATATGCTGTCTATTATTATTCATATATACTGCATATTATTGTTCATATTTACGGTCTATTATTATACATATATACGGTCTATTATTATTCATGTATATGGACTATTATTATTCATACATATGGTCAATTATTATTCATATATATGGACTACTCTCCCCCTTGAACTGCCACCTTATCGTGGTGGGGGAGTTTGTGTGCCCGAATGATCCCAGGAGCTATGTTGTCGGGGGCTTTATGCCCCTGGTAGGGTCTCCCAAGGCAAACAGGTCCTGGGTGACGGGCCAGACTAAGAGCAGTTCAGAAGCCCTTATGAACAAGAAACATCTAAAAAACGTGACGTCGCCCGGTACGGCGCAGCCGGGGCCCCACCCTGGAGCCAGGCCTGGGGTTGGGGCTCGTATGCGAGCGCCTGGTGGTCGGGCCTATGCCCACGGGGTCCGGCCGGGCCCAGCCCGAAAGAGCGACGTGGGCCCACCCTCCGACGGACTCACCACCCATCGAGGGAATCATAGGGGCCGGGTGCAGTGTGGATTGGGTGACAGTCGAAGGCAGGGAGCCCGACAACCCGATCCCCGGACACGGAGTCTAGCTCTTGGGACATGGACCTGGACGCCTCCCTGGGGAGGTGTTCCGGGCATGTCCCACCGGGAGGAGACCTCGGGGAAGACCCAGGACACGTTGGAGAGACTATGTCTCTCGGCTGGCCTGGGAACGCCTCGGGATCCCCCCGGAAGAGCTGGAGGAGGTGTCTGGGGAGAGGGAAGTCTGGGCATCCCTGCTTAGACTGTTACCCCCGCGACCCGGCCCCGGATAAGCGGAAGAGAATGGATGGATGGATATATGGACTATTACTTTTCATATATATATATGGTCTATTATTATTCATATATAGTCTATTATTATTCATATATACGGTCTATTATTCATATTCATGGTCTATTATTATTCATATATATAGTCTACTATATATATATATATATATATATATATATATATATATATATATATATATATGTGTGTGTGTGTGTGTGTGTGTGTGTGTGTATGTATGGTTTATTATTATTCATATATATGGTCTATTATTATTCATATGTATACATGGTCTATTATTATTCATATATATAGAGAGAGTCTATTATTATATAGTCTATTATTATTCACATATACGGTCTATTATTCATATTCATGGTCTATTATTATTCATATATATATATATATATATATATATATATATATATATACAGAGAGAGAGAGAGAGAGAGAGAGAGAGTCTATTATTATTCCTATATAAGGTCCATTATTATTCAAATATTCATATATATACTTTCCTTATGAACTCTTCTTCTTTGCTTCTGTTTTTTGCTTTTAGAATATCAGTTCCATTTCCTTCAAGAAACGTGAAAGTCCACTTCATGAAGAGGATTGGGTCTGGATCATCTTTATTCCCATCTGCTTATCTGTCCATCTGCTTATCTGTCCATCTGTTTGTCTGTTTATCTGTCCATCTGTTTATCTGTCCATCTGTTTATCTGTCCATCTGTTTATCTGTCCATCTGTTTGTCTGTTTATCTGTCCATCTGTTTATCTGTTTATCTGTCCATCTGTTTATCTGTCCATCTGTTTATCTGTCCATCTGCTTATCTGTCCATCTGTCCATCTGTTTATCTGTCCTGTGTTATGGTCTGGCTCGGGGACCACAACAAAAATATCAAACGGAGGACGGAGGACCAATGCTAGACGTGATTTATTTTACAAAGTAATGAATAAGTGCCAACTAAACCATAACCAGAACACAAAATACAATAAAACAAAAGGTGGCTCGGGCTGAGCATCCAGCTGGTGGCAGAGAGAGAGAGAGCGCGGTCTGGACAGCCATCCTTTATAGACTGGGAACCACGGCCGCAGGTGTTTCCGATTCCCAGGCTCCGCCTCACGCACACTGACGCAATGCAGCTACTGCAAGGATAGGTAGCACATCCACAGAGACACAGACAGGCAGCACAGAGGCCCTAGGGCCGTCACACCCCCTCCCATCAAAACAGGGTCCAACTAGGAACCCTGTGGATCATCCAGCCACAATAAATTACCAAGAATGAAAACTGTCGAGATTGCATTACCCACTACCCATTATTTAACAAATGTGAGGAAAAACACCATCATCTCTTATTTTTCTACATCACCTGCATGACTCTCATCCCTCCCAGCAACTGGTACCTGGAAGCAAATTAAGAGAGAGAACAGAGGACAGCAGTGGAGAAAAAAATTCAAACAGGAGCACGAGACAGGGCGTCAGCCACCAGGTTGTCCTTCCCTTTAATATGCCTTATATCCAGAGTGTAAGACTGGAGACACAACGACCAACGAGTAAGCCTCTGATTTGCACACCGCAATGAGTTTAAGAATGTGAGAGGGTTATGATCTGTGTAGATCACCACTGGCCCTGAACCAACATACACTTCAAAGTGCTGTAATGCCCATATGAGAGCCAGGGTCTCTTTTTCCACCACAGAATAGTTCAACTGATGTTTATTAAACTTCCTGGAAAAGAAACACACAGGTCTGTCGACAGCAACATCATCTTCTTGTAAGAGTACTGCCCCAGCACCAACAAAACTGGCATCAACCTGCAACTTAAATGGTTTATCAAAATGAGGTGCAGCCAGAACAGGGGAGTCGCACAAAATCGCCTTGACATTCTCAAATGCCTGCTGACACAAAGGAGACCAGATGAACTTTGCTTTTGCCTTCAGCAAGTCAGTCAATGGCGCAACAACGGTGGAAAAATTGCGACAAAAACACCTGTAATAACCAACCAAACCCAAAAATCTCATCAACTCCTTTTTTTGTCAGCAGTGGAGGATACTCAGAAACAGCCTGCACCTTCACCAGCAGTGGGCACACCTGGCCCCGCCCAACGTGTTTACCAAGGTAGGTCACTGTGGCCTGAGCAAACTCACACTTTGCCAGGTTCACAGTAAGATGCGCCTCAGCCAAGCGGACAAACAGTGCCTTGATGCATTCAATGTGGACAGACCATGAATCTGAAAAAACAACAACATCATCCAAATACACTGCACAACCTTCCAGATCACCAACCACTTTATTCATTAAACGCTGGAAGGTGGCAAGTGCATTCCTCAAACCGAACGGCATGACTCTGTAGGAATACAACCCAGACGGAGTGACAAAAGCAGAGATCTCGCACACTCTCTGGGACAGTGGGACCTGCCAGTATCCTTTCAGGAGATCGAACTTACTAATAAACATGGCAGAACCCACCTGATCCACACAGTCATCCATACATGGCAAAGGATAGGAATCTGCTTTGGTGACGCTGTTAACTTTTCTATAATCCGTACAAAACCGTGGTGTACTATCTGTCTTTGGGACAAGCACGCACGGTGATGCCCAAGCGGAGGACGACGGTTCTGCAATACCATTCGCCAACATATAATCAATCTCAGCATCCATCAACACACGCTTCTGTACATTAATCCTGTAAAAGCGTTGTTTAATTGGCTTGGCTTCACCCACCTCAATGTCATGTTCTAACACATGTGTACAGGTCGGAGTGTCACCAAACAGACTGGGGAATTTATGAATGAGGTCAACCAACTCTGTGCGCTGCACCGCAGACAGATGCCCCAAAACAGAATCTAAGTTCGACAGCATCTGGGAATTCTTTAGCCGACCAGTCAACACAGCAGAGTCAGGCTGAGGTAAACCATCTTCACACAGTGTGTCATCAGAACCTGTCAGCGTGTTGCCAACACAAACGGTGCGCACCCACAGCTGGCGCATCATCACCTAACTCATCCTGTGTCGGACTCTCCCGAGCATGGTACGGTTTTAATAAGTTAATATGACAAAGTTGAGTTTTCCTTTGTCGATCAGGTGTGGAAATTAAATAGTTTTGTTCTGACAGCTGCTTAACCACTGTATACGGACCCATGAACCTGGCCTGAAACGGTGACGTCACTAAAGGTAACAGTGTCAAAACCTGATCACCTGCAGAAAAACTGCGACACTCAGCTCGCTGGTCATAAATGCGCTTCATTTTCTTTTGGGCTGAGGCCAATTTTTCTTTTGCCAGTTGAGTTGCAGCATAAAGACGATGTCTGAAACCATTAACATAATCTATGATATTCTGAGGAGGTTCTGCCTCCTCCCAACCAGAGGTTGCGCTAGACATTTTTACTGTCCGTCATTTTGACGGACAGGGTCATAAAAATTCCGTCATAACGTATTATTATCCGTCATTTCAAATTTTTATTTTTTAATGATAAAAAGATATATTTAGTAGTATTTAATGTTCAAAAACATTTCAATGATGCAGCAACTGTAGTTGCTGCTGGCTGATAAACCAACGTGATATCACGACTCGCATAATTATATACGCCACTTATAATTGGTGTGTTATGCACTGAGGGTTAGGGTTCAGGTTATATGAACCAGAGATCTACGCACAAATTGACATGCCATCAAATAACACATGAAAGGTAGAAAATGCGTACATATAGCACACCAAATGCCACTGGCGTATTCCTTGCTTTTCCGTCATCCTCCACCGCATCCGTCCCTCTTTTTTCACCGCGTTTATTAATGACATCGGATTTAACTGGGTTTTTTAAAATAACTAAGGAGACTCGGCTGTCTTCACAGTTTGCGCTAGAGAAGTAGCATCTAATTTTGGCTAAAGTCAGCAAAACAACAACACAAGACTGGACACTGACTGATTAATGTTCACACTCACCATCAACTGGACAGGGGGTCTACTACAGGTGGACTAACTGGACAGGGGTCTACTACAGGTGAACTAACTGGACAGGGGGTCTACTACAGGTGGACTAACTGGACAGGGGGTCTACTACAGGTGAACTAACTGGACAGGGGGTCTACTACAGGTGGACTAACTGGACAGGGGGTCTACTACAGGTGGACTAACTGGACAGGGGGTCTACTACAGGTGGACTAACTGGACAGGGGGTCTACTACAGGTGGACTAACTGGACAGGGGGTCTACTACAGGTGAACTAACTGGACAGGGGGTCTACTACAGGTGGACTAACTGGACAGGGGGTCTACTACAGGTGGACTAACGGTGAGTCATGTGACAGAAGTACCGCTGTTGTATTCAGTGTAGTTGTGAACAGTGGTGCTGTTGGTTCTATACAGGTGGATGTTGGTTCTATACAGGTGGATGTAGGTTCTATACAGGTGGATGTTGGTTCTATACAGGTGGATGTTGGTTCTATACAGGTGGATGCTGTTCTGGACTGTTTGATGCCTCGTTAAGAGAGACAGACAGACCAGCGATTCTGCGAACAGGTTCTGTTCACAGTGTTGTGTGAAAACTTTCTTTGGTAGTATGAGACTGGTGTGTGTGTGTGTTCCTTTAAGTGCGAGAGCGGTGTGTGGTGCGTGCGTGAACGTATGGTGTGAGTGGTCGAGCAAGGTGAGGGAGCAGCAGTTTTGAGTATGAGTGTGTAAGAGGACAGAAGAAAAAGTGCACAAACATCGATATACTGTGCATAAATAAAAGCTGCTGTCTTCCACTACCGGCAAGGGAGTTAACCCAACATCGGCCCTGGAGGAAATCTGCCCTGTTCTCGCTGACTACGGTCGGACGAGCCGAGCAGGAGAGGTTAACAGTAGATTACCCTCAGTATTTGAATCTGTCAAAATGACGGACAGCCTTCAGAATTTTCCGTCATTTAAAAAAAAAATCTGTCAATGACGGAATATTTTCGGTTAACACGACCTCTGCTCCCAACCACTCTTCAGAGCTGCCAGTGGACCCCTCACTGTGTGGCCAAAAACCAACTCATTAGGACTGAACCCTGTACTCTCCTGCATATCGCTGCCAGCAATAACCATGGCAAACCTTCCTCCCAGTCGGCATTCATCTGCACACAATAAGCCCGCAACAAAGATTTTAATGTTTGATGAAACCGCTCCAGCGCTCCTTGGCTCTGTGCGTGATACGCAGAGGACTTGTTATGCGTAACATGTAGCTGTTTTAAGACTTGTGCAAATAAATGTGAAGAAAAGTTAGACCCTTGGTCACTTTGAATAACCTTAAGTATGCCGAAGATGGAAATAAACTGGCTAAGCGCACGTACCACTGCCTTGGCTGACAGCGTGCGCAACGGATATAGAGCAGGGTACCTAGTACTCTGACACATGACGGTCAACAAATACACTGACCCAGATTTAGAGGGGGAAAGAGGACCAACACAATCGATTATCAAATGATCAAATGGTTCACTTACAGCAGGAATCGGACACAGTGGAGCCACTTTAATAAGTTGGTTTGGTTTTCCTGTCACTTGACAGGTGTGACATGTTTTTATATATGCTGAGACACTTTTCTTAACTCGTGGCCAAAAGAAAAACCGCAGAATCCTGTCATATGTTTTAGCAACACCCATGTGACCAGACTCATCATGAGCAACACGGAGAACCACATCACGAAACTTTGTAGGTATCACCACCTGATACACGGGCTCCCCCACGAAACCCTCTCCATGTGGCACCCATTTCCTCAACAACACGTCTTTCTCAATGAAATATCTCTGTGCCAAATCTTTCACCTCACCCACAGGACGCACAGACTGGAACAGATCAGCCAATGTGGAGTCGGACATTTGTTCTTTCACTAACTCACTGTGGGACACAGAAAATGGACAGTTAGACAAATGTGAAATCAACGAATCAGCAATAAAGACTTTCTGTTCCGCCTGATCTGCACCACCGGTGTCTGGACCAGCTCTCGTCATCGCCCGTGCCACAGCACACGCCTTAAACACATCAGGGAAACGTCTCTCATTTTCATCCGGCCCACGAGTGCCAAGTGGTATCGGGGCAACCAGCGGACGGGGCTGGCTGATCAGGCCAGACCCAGCCTCCAGCAACATCATTCCCCAGAATAACCTGGATACCTTCTACACGCAGAGCCGGACGCACGCCCATTTTCCCAACCCCACTGAATAAATCTGAATGCAGAACCAGTTTGTGTAATGGTACAGGGAAAACTGACATTCCCATACCCCTTATGGGAACAAAAGAACCCATATCCGTCTCATCGGAAAACGGCAGAACAGACCCCAAAATGAATGAATCAAAGGCCACCGTATCCCGCAACATTATTACCGGGACTTTATCCTGGCTGCCCACCAGCGACACATAACCCTGTGAAATAAACAGCAGAAACGATTTTAAGTCTGGATTTAACAGGACGGACGATGGAACGTCCCCACTCTGCTTCACAGCATCAGAAACTGCCACAGCCATGGCAGCTGGCTTTACAGGCCCCCCACCAGACTTAGTGCGTGCTTTACGCACGGGGCAATCTTTTTTCCAGTGTCCTTTTTTGTGACGGAAATGACAAAAATCATCATACTCACGGAGTCGATCACCTTTCTGAGTGGGTACAAACCCAGCTCCAGGCCTGTCCCAGGAGGACATGCCCCCAACCGGACCATCAGCGCAAGCAGGGAAATCCCCTCTGCCTCTCTTGTGGGTCAACAAATAATCATCAGCAAGCGCGGCTGCTTCCGCCGCCGTGTGTACTTTCTTTTCACTGATGTACATTGCCAATCTTTCCGGGACCGAGTTTTTGAACTACTCAAGCATGATTAAATCATACAACCCTTCAAAGTCTGTTACCCCTGCAGCTGCACACCAGCGGTGAAAATGTGTCCCCAACTCACGCGCAAACTCCAGATAAGATCCTTTTTTCCAGCTCCGAAACCGCTGTCTATATGCCTCAGGAACGAGTTCATAACTTTTCAACACCGCTGCTTTAACCTTTAAGTAGCTACCACTGTCAGGTGCAGTCAGTGAGGAAAAAGCTTCCTGTGCACGCCCTGACAGCACACACTGCAACAACACTACCTTGTCTGCATCAGTCCACGCTCTCGTGTCGGCTACATGCTCAAACAGGACGAAAAATGTGTCTACATCTCTTTCATTGAACTTGAGTACTAATCTTAGATTATTTAAAATATCACCAGAGTCACCAGTCCGACCACCAGGCAATCTGCCCTCACTGATGAGAGTCAGTCTCTGGGTCTCCAAATCCAGTTTAGCCAACTCAGTCTGCTGCCTTAATTTTTCCAGTGCCACAGTTTTTTCCAAATCAGCTTTTTGCCTCAACTGCTCCAATTCGAGTTGTTTTTCTTTCTCCAACCGAAACTGTAACATCAGCAACTCCTTCTGCTCTTCGAAAGTTAAAGCAGAGCCTACGTCCTGCGCACCGACACTCGCTGCAGCCTTTCCCTCAACAGGTGACACAGTTGTGGCCTTCAAAACTCCCATGTCACACAAATTTGCCACAACAATTGCTTTCACATTTTCTTTCAACCTTTTATCAGAGACATATATATTATAATGCTCTGCCAGTTTCAGCAATTGCTCTTTTGTGCACTGCTCCACAAACTCCTCTGAGGGAGCCCTCACAAAATCCTCTACTCCTGCCATTAGATGCACAAAAAAAAACCACACCAGGAAAACAAAAAGAAGATACGATTATGGCCTCAGACCATACCAGACAGTACGGTCACCAAGATGTCAGTGGATGGACACTCCCGCTAACTGCCTGACCATGTCTGACTAAACTCAACCCTAGTCTTCAGGGGATACTGATGGCGGGTACTTACGCACTGTTCTACCACTAGTGTGACAAAGCGACCAGAAAACTGGCAACCCGTCAGCACTATGGACGTGCTCCCAAGACAACTGCTTCTAACCACTTTCACCCCACACTACAGTGATTCAGCGAATCCCAAAGGGGAAGCGCTCTTAACCTGCCGGGGAGTCATCCCACTGATTACAGAGCTGAGGCCAACACGCAACTTCTCCTGCTTCCTTCTACACAAAAATTCCACATTCGCACATCTATCACGGCTACTTAACCAGCCCAGAAACAATTCCTCTCCTCCTACAATCCTTGCCTACGAGCGTTCCCACGGGGAATCCCGCCGGGAATCCCTAGAATGACGTCACAACCATTTAGGCGTGAACATCAAACAAAGAGCTTCCTGGACAAAGAGAAAGACAGAACAGTCTCCACAAAACCAACATTACAGAACCGTCAAGTTCTACAGTTGGACGAGCCCCCAATTGTTATGGTCTGGCTCGGGACCACAACAAAAATATCAACAGAGGACCAATGCTAAACGTGGTTTATTTTACAAAGTAATGAATAAGTGCCAACTAAACCATAACCAGAACACAAAATACAATAAAACAAAAGGTGGCTCGGGCTGAGCATCCAGCTGGTGGCAGAGAGAGAGAGAGAGCGCGGTCTGGACAGCCATCCTTTATAGACTGGGAACCACGGCCGCAGGTGTTTCCGATTCCCAGGCTCCGCCTCACGCACACTGACACAATGCAGCTACTGCAAGGAAAGGTAACATCCACAGAGACACAGACAGGCAGCACAGAGGCCCTAGGGCCGTCTCACCTGGTAGAATTGAAATGTCCCGTTGCAGTTTCCCATTGCCTTTTCCCATTGCCCTTTCCTATTACTGTTTCCCATTGCGTTTTTCCAGTTGCCATTTCCCATTGCCGTTTCCCGTTGCCCTTTCCTGCTGCTGTTTCCTGTTGCCATTTCCCGTTGCCTTTTCCAGTTGCTGTTTCCCATTGCCTTTTCCAGTTTCCATTTCCAGTTACTGTTTCCAGTTGCCGTTTCCCATTGCCCTTTCCCGTTTCCCGTTGCTGTTTCATATTGCTGTTTCCCGTTTCCTTTTCCAGTTGCCATTTCCCATAGCTGTTTTCTGTTGCCATTTCCCGTTGCCCTTTCCTGTTTCCTGTTGCTGTTTCCCATTGCCCTTTCCTGTTGCTGTTTCCTATTACTGTTTCCCATTGCCTTTTCCAGTTGCTGTTTTCTGTTGCCATTTCCAGTTGCTGTTTCCAGTTGCTGTTTCCCATTGCCCTTTCCTGTTTCCCGTTGCCCTTTTCCATTGCTGTTTCCCATTTCATTTTTCACTTCCCATTTCCTGTTGCCATTTCCAGTTGCCGTTTCCCGTTGCCCTTTCCTGTTTCCCTTTCCTGTCGCCCTTTCCCATTGCCCTTTTCCGTTGCCTCCTATTGCCCCGTTTCCACTATGTGGTATCGGCTCGACTCGACTCGATTCGGCTTGGCCTTTTTCACATTTCCATTATGAAAAAGGACATGGAATCTGGTACCCGGCACTACTTTTTTGGTATCACCTCCGCAAAGGTTCCAGGACTGGGGACCAGATACTAAAACGTGACGTGTACACACTGCAGAACACTGATTGGTCAGACAGTTGTCTCTGTGACCCACCATTTTGCAAAAAACAGATGCGGAAGTTGACAGTAAATACACAGTACAGGCCAAAAGTTTGGACACACCTTCTCATTCTTCGCATTTTCTTTATTTTCATGACTATTTACTTTGTAGATTCTCACTGAAGGCATCAAAACTATGAATGAACACATGTGGAATTATGTACTTAACAAAAAAGTGTGAAATAACTGAAAACGTCTCTTATATTCTAGTTTCTTCAAAGTAGCCACCCTTAGCTCTGATGACTGCCTTGCACACCCTTGGCATTCTCTTGATGAGCTTCCAGAGGTAGTCACCTGAAATGGTTTCCACTTCATAGCTGTGCCTTGTCAGGGTTACTTAGTGGAATTTCTTGCCTTATTGATGGGGTTGGGACCATCAGTTGTGTTGTGCAGAAGTCAGGTTGATGCACAGCTGACAGCCCTATTGGACAACTGTTAGAATGCATATTATGGTGAGAACCAATCAGCTAAGTAAAGACAAACGAGTGGCCATCATTACTTTAAGAAATGAAGGTGAGTCAGTCTAGAAAATTTCAAAAACTTTGAATGTGTCCCCAAGTGCAGTCGCAAAAACCATCAAGCGCTCCAACGAAACTGGCTCACATGAGGACCGCCCCAGGAAAGGAAGACCAAGAGTCACCTCTGATGCTGAAGATAAGTTCATCTGAGTCACCAGCCTCAGAAATCGCAAATTAACAGCAGCTCAGATTAGAGACCAGATGAATACCACACAGAGCTCTAGCAGCAGACACATCTCTACAACAACTGTTAAGAGGAGACTGCGTGAATCAGGCCTTCATGGTCAATAGCTGCTAGGAAACCACTGCTCAGGAGAGGCAACAAACACAAGAGATTTATTTGGGCCAAGAAACCCAAGGAATGGACATTAGACCAGTGGAAATCTGTGCTTTGGTCTGATGAGTCCAAATTTGAGATCTTTGGATCCAACCACCGTGTCTTTGTGCGACGCAGAAAAGGTGAACGGATGGATGCTACATGCCTGGTTCCCACCGCTAAGCATGGAGGGGGAGGTGTGATGGTGTGGGGGTGCTTTGCTGGTGACGCTGTTGGGGATTTATTCAAGATTGAAGGCAACCTGAATCAGCATGGCTACCACAGCATCCTGAAGTGACATGCCATTCCATCCGGTCTGCGTTTAGTTGGACCATCATTTATGTTTCAACAGGACAATGACCCCAAACACACCTCCAGGCTGTGTGAGGGATATTTGACCAAGAAGGAGAGTGATGGAGTGCTGCGCCAGATGACCTGGCCTCCACAGTCACCGGACCTGAACCCAATCGAGATGGTTTGGGGTGAGCTGGACCACAGAGTGAAGGCAAAAGGGCCAACAAGTGCTAAGCATCTGTGGGAACTTCTTCAAGACTGTTAGGAAACCATTTCAGGTGACTACCTCTTGAAGCTCATCAAGAGAATGGCAAGAGTGTGCAAAGCAGTCATCAGAGCTAAGGGTGGCTACTTTGAAGAAACTAGAATATAAGAGATGTTTTCAGTTATTTCACACTTTTTTGTTAAGTACATAATTCCGCATGTGTTCATTCATAGTTTTGATGCCTTCAGTGAGAATCTACAAAGTAAATAGTCATGAAAATAAAGAAAATGCAAAGAATGAGAAGGTGTGTCCAAACTTTTGGCCTGTACTGTAGCAGTACATTAATCCACATGATAACAGCCCAAAACTACACCATGGTCGGTCGAGGAGATTCAGTCTTTGGTGGCTGATGTAAAAATTCAGATGAGACAACACGCAACGAGCAAGTTTATCAGCAACTCTCTGAGCAGACGACACAGCAATAACGCGCTGCATCCAGGTACTATCAAGTCAGTAGTATCTTGTAATGGAAATACTCTCCAGGAATACTGAGTCAAGCCGAGTCGAGCTGGTTCCACATAGTGGAAACGCGGCATATGTTTGACGCTTTTATTGGTGTCTTCCTGACTCTGAAGTGATGTGCCTATTACAAGGGTCATGGGGGTCCATTAAATCCCCCCCCGCCAAAAACCTACTTTATTCTTGCACTGACTGAAATTGAATTAGTTCCAGCTCACATTCAGTCAGTCACATGATTCCTTTGCACAAGCTCCGGATTACATGCATGTCATCTAGAGGCATGGGGGGGGGGGGGTAAATCTGTTCCACTAAGTGACCCCCCCAGTTCAGACAGAAGTGTGACTGTGGCTGGAACTGAGGACTTAGTGTCTGCGCTTCAGTTATTTACTGTCCAAGCGTTTCGGACACATAGGAATGAGCTACGTTCCATTTGTTCATTATCCCGTTTCCCTCAGACTGAATCTCTGTTTAAGAAAAAAAAGAGGGTGGGGGGGGTTTGTTCTGACTGACACAAAGAAGGTGAAACTTCAGAGTGGACAAGAAGAAGAAGCAGCAGCAGTTTGAGAGTTTTTCCAAACAGACTGGGATCAAACTAGTGGATGGCTCTAAGGGGGGGGCTGCGAAAGTATGGACCTCCTGTGTACTGACCATAGTTTCACTGACGCCAAAGATGCCAAATGACGAGGGGGGGGCATATTCATCTATTCCCTAAGTGCTTCAAAGTGTAACCTAGACAAACGGCGCCAAATCCAAAGAGTCGAACGCCAAACGGTGGTGAGTGAGTGAGCAGCATCGGAAACAGGAGGCAGCGAAGGCCCGTTTGAAGAGCCATGCTGGGCTGTTGGCGGCCATGACACCGCTCACCAGGAGACGATTTACAGCATGTACTTCCACCTTCCAAATGATGGCACTTCTAAGAGGTGAAAATAGATCCTTCTGCTTCGTCCCAGAGTTCACACAGATTTAACAAACGGACTCCTGAACACAGGTCTGTGAAGCCCAGTCTGGGTTACAAATGTATGTCAGCTCATTAAAACTCACAATGAATACTGAAAATTCTGTCTTTTTTTTACCTCAAATAAAATTTATTTCAGTCTGAGAAGTCTTCTGAATTAAAGCTGAACTGAGTCTGGTCCAGTTCGGGCCTCTAATGGTGACCTATTTAAGAGTTCACGTTACGTTTGAACCCACTCAACAAACAAACACTAGAAGATGTCCCACTGGAAATCACATCTCAAACATGCACTTCTTTTCTTTTTTTTCTTTTTTTTGTTTTTTAATCCTGTTCTGTTCTCCATTATCAGTGGACTGGGGCCTCCAGGTGCTTGACAGTTTCATCTAAGAGAGCTTTGAACTAGTGATGTCCCCATCCGGATTTTTTTAGGATTAGTTTTGCCAATACCAATCTGATACTGACTTTTTACAATAAAATTTGGATTTAAATTTGGAGTCATTATTTTTAGGTTATTCTTCTATTATTTGACTGTAGATCCCAGTTGGTCTGAATGTGGAACCTGAACTAAAACAATTAGGACACCTTTGACTCTGAAGAACTTAAGGATCATTTTTGCACTTTCAAAATTCAGACTTCACACTTTCTAACCCTAACCCTGTAGGTCAAATTAGAACCTTTGGTGGTCCAGTTGTGACCCATGGGTTGTATGTTTACCTCTGCTGTAGCCGCTCTGTGGACCAGTCCGTCCAGGTAAAGCTTCAGTCACAAAGCTTCTTACGAATGATGGGTTCGTACGAATCTGCCGGTTCATTATGAGTTCTGGAGTTCGTAGACATTGGTAAACATTGGTAAACACTGGTAGACATTGGTAGACACTGGTAGACATTTGTAAACATTGGTAAACAATTTGTAGACATTGGTAGACATTTGAAAACATTGGTAGACATTCATGGATATTTGTAGACATTGGTAGACATTGGTGGTGGGAGCAGTAGTTTCTTTCGTCCGTCTTATGAAGTCGGTTCAAAACCAGTGGCGGCTGCTCGTCTTTCAGACAGGGGAAGCTCATTGTCGGCTTACATAAAAAAAAAATTGTCAAGTTATTTAAACATTAATTCAGCCCTCCGTTCCTTTTTAAGAAAATGGTCTGTAACCTTATTGTACCAAGTAGGCGTCTTTTCCAGGGACTGGACCAGTGTCCTCTCATGTCCAGCAGAGCTAGGCTGTTTAGATTGCCTTGGCCCATTATGTTGTGGGTGTAAGACTTCAGTCTTTTTAAACTACAGATGCTCCTTTCACTCCGACCGAGCCGACAGTTTGATTGATTTAACTATCTACAAAACGATATTAAACTCGAACAAGAAATGATTAAATTATGTAATGGAAACAAGAAAACGCTGAAATTAAGTTAAATTGAAACAAGAAAGTCCAATGAGTGTGTTTTATTTACAGTGCAAGAAATAAACGATTAATTTTGTAGTGGTTTCTCTCTTGATTTCACAGCACAATGTGTGACGGTATTAAACTGAACTGTGTCAGTGAAGGAGCAGATCTGAAAATAGCTGTCAATCAAATGGGGTTCAGCCTTTCGACTGATCCGCCAATCAGCACGTGGGATTCTGGCGTCCAGCCCAGCTGAGCTCCGCCCACAGCTCCATTCACCCCCAGAGACGCTCGGCGTCCGGAGGCGGGACAACATCGTGGCATTTATCCAATTACCGTCCAGTTTTGAGGCAATGAAAAAAACTGTTCCACTCAGTCCCATTGAAGCCCAGAGACAGACACAGTCTATGGACAAATGCACTGAGCAGAGATGGAGGAGAAAACAGCGCAACAGGAATGTATGAGAAGTGAATAACATCGCATCCGCTGGTTTGTGATTAAGCTGATTCTGAGTGAACTCATCTTTGAGATGAACGTGTTGTAACACATTTATAGCCAATAAAATGTCAACACAACCGAACATATTTAACCATTTAATTTTCGTAATTTTAGGGGAAGCCGGGCTTCCACTGCAGTCTATGAGAAATCGCCACTGTTCAAAACACAAGAGCATCTTGAGGCCTCCGTAAGAAATTGAGGCTGAATTTGTGTGGTCTGAAAACCGTCCAGTTGTCCCAGTCCTCTAAAGGGGGCCTGGGGTCTTCATCTGACAGTACTGTTCATTCATTATTTCATTCTTTCATTCCTTTTCTGAACCGCTTTATCCTCCAGATGATCATGGGGGCGGAGCCTATCCCAGCACCACAGGTGTCCACCATAATGTGGTGATTATTACCTCCGCCAGGAGGTATTGTGATCACTTTGCTTTGTGCGTTTGTGTTTGTTTGTTTTTTTAGCAAAACAATTCAAAAAGTTATGGACGGATTTTCATGAAATTTTCAGGAAATGTTGATACTGGCACAAGGAAGAAATGATTAAATTTTGGTGGTGATCTGTGGGGGGGGGCACAGATCTGCCTTGGCAGAGGTCTGCACTCTCCGAGTGTTTTTCTTGTTGATGCTCTTGTCACACATTAAACTACATTCAGCTGTTTTTCATTCAGCCTTTTGTGAATGTATGTTTATGTTTGAGATGGTGAGCTGTCCATGGTGCTGAAATCACACATTACTGCAGGAAAACTGACCTGTTAGAAAATAGGAGTCAGAATAAGAATAAGACGTTAGACATCAGATGAAGACATTTGAAGAAGGAGGTAGAAGAATAAAACAGATACACCAGAATAATGGAGAAAAGAACGATAAAAACACTAACTGAAGAAGAAATAAGAATAAAACACAGGTACACCAGAATAATAGACTCAATCACTCATCAGTTGGTCACTGGGGGTCCATTTTCTTGACATATTCCTGGTGGCTGACTATATATATATATATATATATATATATATATATATATATATATATATATATGTATAGGGTGGGGAAGCAAAATTTACAATGAACATTTAGTTGTTTTTTAGTTGTTTTTTCTCAGCAGGCACTACGTCAGTTGTTTTGAACCCAAACATATACTGATGTCATAATCATACCTAACACTATTATCCATACCTTTTCACAAACTTTTGCCCATATGAGTAATCAGGAAAGCAAACGTCAAAGAGTGTGTGATTTGCTGAATGCACTCGTCACACCAAAGGAGATTTCAAAAATAGTTGGAGTGTCCATAAAGACTGTTTATAATGGAAAGAAGAGAATGACTATGAGCAAAACTATTACCAGAAAGTCTGGAAGTGGAGGAAGCAACAAAAAACGTACCAAAGCTTTTATTAAAGCTCTCAAATCCAAAATCCTAAAGGATCCAACCAAATCCATGAGAAAAATGGCAGTTGAACTTGAGGTAGACAACAAGACCGTTAGAAATGCAGTAAAATATGATTTGAAGTTAAAATCTTACACAAGAACACCAAAACACTTGTTGACAACAGCAACAAATCCAACTTTAGCAATTTTTGGGAATCATGTTTATGGCCGCCTTCTAGCCCAGATCTAAACCCTCTGGATTATGCCGTTTGGGGCGTTTTAGAACATGCTACCAATAGAACATCACACAGCAATGTCGACTTTCTTAAAGATACTATTAAAGAAGAATGGGAGAAGTTGTCACCCGAATATTTGAGGAACACTTGCGCAAGTTTCAGGAAGCGTGTGAAGGCAGTTATTGAGAAGGAAGGAGGACACATAGAATAAAAACATTTTCTATTATGGACATTTTCTTGT
The DNA here is from genome assembly GCF_902148855.1 of Sphaeramia orbicularis. Classification (NCBI taxonomy): domain Eukaryota; kingdom Metazoa; phylum Chordata; class Actinopteri; order Kurtiformes; family Apogonidae; genus Sphaeramia; species Sphaeramia orbicularis. The sequence goes on along the minus strand of NW_021941520.1, from coordinate 1,631 downwards.
GGCAAATAAATTCTCATGACTTTCAATAAACTAATTGGTGATACACTGTCTTTCAATCCCTGCCTCAAAATATTGTAAATTTTGCTTCCCCACCCTGTATGTGTATATACATATATATATATATATATATATATATATATATATATATATATATATATATATATATATATACACATATATCATATATATCAGGGTTCTCACTAGGATTTTTTCACAGCGTAGGGGCAACATGTACAGCGCACACTGCGTGAGTTTTGTAGGGGGGTCTGGGGGCATCCCCCCCTGGAAAAGTTTGAAATGTATAACTCTCTGAAACACTATTTCCTGCATTTTGAGGGGAAAATTTTGAGGAATGAAGCCAAAAAACAATGCTATATTACCCTTGCGTTTGGCGTTGCTCCCGCGCTTCGACGCAGACATGATCGTAGAAAAATATTCACTTGCAGGAAACTAGGGATAATCAGAGCGGCACTCACACTACACGCATGCACAGGCTAAATTTTAGATGTAATTTTCCATGGATGATAAGTCCGTTTAAATCAGATAAATTGATCGAAGTCTCATTGTCGGCCAGTGAGCGTAGGGCAAGTGATGTTGGTGGGCGGCGTCAGACAATACCAAGGCACACAAAGGGGTGTGGCTTCTATTGTTCTCATTTCCTGTCCCTGATGTAAACTTTTGTTGTTAGATTAAAAGACATTGTAAATCTTAAGTCAATCTGAAGATGCTGATCGTTAGCATGTCTATGGATTTTCCCATTTATATTAGCATTGAGCTAGCGATCTTTTCTCATTCATTTGAATGTATAATGCTATGTTAATGTGTTGTAACGAAGAACAGAACTGAGACATGTTTTGTATGTATGTTGCAGTTTTACAGTGAAGTCTCCAGTAAAAGCTTTGGAGAGAAGTTTTCGGCATTCGGCTTTTCTTGGTAAACCTGTTATCTATCTGCCGAGCTAACCGCTATACACACAAGCAGAGGCAGAATACACACAAAAAAACACCGCTATGCTATTGGAAAGACAGCGTCGCAGGTTAAATCTCAGCGTCGGGGGCCTGGGGGCCCCGACGTTCAATGACGCTAGCTAGAACCATGCATTTATATATACATTTACCAGCAGGTACATCAGTAGGTACTTCTAGTGGATGGGTAACTCAGTGGGTACTAGTACTGGTACTTCCACATGTATGTGAAGGAATCCAACCCTGGGTCTGTGAAGGCTGTGTGGACAGAAGACACAGCCCCGCCCACTAATGTTGTTTCTCATTGGTTCTGTGGAACGTCGACATCATCCTGGGTGGTGAACAGAACCAGGTCCTGGATCCTTTGGGAAAACAGCAGTTTCCGGGCAGAACTGGGATACTCAGATTAAACTATGACACAAAGTGTTGACACAGACCTTCAAAACCCTAAACACACAAATAAACAGAGGGAGATTACTGAGGTTCCACCCCAGTTCACCCCTCAGCCCCTCCCCCTTAGCAGACGGAGGTGACCGAGGCTCCACCACAGTTCACCCTGTGGCCCCTCCCCCTCAGCGGAGGCAGATGACCGAGGTTTCACCCCAGTTCACCCCTTAGCCCCTCCCCCTTAGCAAAGGGAGACCACCGAGGCTCCACCCCAGTTCA
>NW_021941519.1:441120-458281 GCF_902148855.1 Sphaeramia orbicularis | reverse complement strand
CTGTTCTTATTTTTCTGGTCCGTTCCACTGCAGATCAAGTTTAGCTGAATGTGGAACTGAACCAACATGAGTTTGAGAACCCTGGTCTAGAATTCTCCTTCATACAAGTGTTGGAGAACATGTGATCTGTGCCAGACTCCGGTCTAACCGTGGCACCGCTGCTCTAAAGGCGCTCGCACAAATCTGGCTTTGTCAAATTTAATGAGTCATGCACAGTCGGTCGCCCCCCAACAAGCTCTTTCTGCTGATGCACCTTCTGCGACCACGCTCAAGGACGCCTCCCCTGAGTTCACTGTGCAGGTTTTCAGGTCAAAGGCAGACCGGCTGTGCACTCCGCCTTAAAAAAAAAGTGCACTCTGCCTTAAAAAAACTGTGCACTCCGCCTTAAAAACAAAACAAAACTGTGCACTCCACCTTAAAAAACTGTGCACTCTGCCTTAAAAAACAAAACTGTGCACTCCACCTTAAAAAAAACTGTGCACTCCACCGTAAAAAAAATTGCACTCCACCGTAAAAAAAAAACCCTGTGCACTCCACCTTAAGAAAACTGTGCACTCCGCCTTAAAAAAAACCCTGTGCACTCCACCTTAAAAAAAACTGTGCACTCCACCGTAAAAAAAAACTGTGCACTCCGCCTTAAAAAACTGTGCACTCCACCGTAAAAAAAACTGTGCACTCCACCATAAAAAAAAAACCTCTGCACTCCACCTTAATAATAACTGTGCACTCCACCGTAAAAAAACTGTGCACTCCACCTTAAAAAAACTGTGCATTCCACCTTAAAAAACTGTGCACTCCGCCTTAAAAAAAACTGCTCTCCGCCTTAAGAAACTGTGCACTCCGCCTTAAAAAAACTGTGCACTCCGCCTTAAAAAAACTGTGCACTCCACCTTAAAACTCCCCAAAAAAACAGTCTTTATGCCTCGACTGTTTCTGTTTCCTTAAGGGCAAAGGTTTCAGTATTTTCTGTCAAGTCAAAGTTTGAGAACTGACTCTGACTGAACACGTCTGTCACAGAAGACACTTCAAACACTTTCAAACTATGGAGTTATATTTGTGCCAGTTTCTTGAGCGAGCAATAATAGATTCTGACACACAATGAGAGATTTTGCACATAAAAATATATTTTGCGAGCACATCAATTCTATTTCAAAAAGAAACGCTTGAGCAAACAAAAATCGATACTGTGCTCCATAAATGCGTTTGCATGTTAGTTTTACTCATAATGTTCTCTCACAAATTCTTTCCGTGGCGCACAAACAGAGCGCTGCGCTCGCTCACTTTCCCCTTCCCTCTCTCGCTCAACCTCCCTCTCCCTGCGCGCTCAGGTTGCCGTGTCCGCACGCTCAACTTGACACACATTACAATTGTGCCACAAAACCAACCAATCGGAGAGCTTGTGGAAGTACACTCTGATTGGCTGTTCGCTCTCCAATTAGCTCGCTAGTTACATTTACCCGAGACAATAATCCTAATAATAATAAATACTGACCAAAGTTTGTGTAGAATCAGTTCCTCCTCTTCCGGTCCGTGTCTGTCTCATTGAGCGCTTTTTTTCGGGTAAATGTACTAGCGAGCTATTTGGAGAGCGAACAGCCAATCAGAGTGTACTTCCACAAGCTCTCCGATTGGTTGGTTTTGTGGCACAATTGTAATGTGTGTCAAGTTGAGCGTGCGGACACGACAACCTGAGCGCGCAGGGAGAGGGAGGTTGAGCGAGAGAGGGAAGGGGAAAGTGAGCGAGCGCAGCGCTCTGTTTGTGCGCCATGGAAAGAATTTGTGAGAGAACATTATGAGTAAAACTAACACGCAAACGCATTTATGGAGCACAGTATCGATTTTTGTTTGCTCAAGTGTAATTTCTTTTTGAAATAGAATTGATGTGCTCGCAAAATATATTTTTATGTGCTCAAAATCTCTCATTGTGTGCTCAGAATCTATTTTGCTCGCTCAAGAAACTGGCACAAATATAATTCTACATAAACCAAAGTCCAACACAAAGATCTGAATTAGTTTTTTTTTTGTTCTGTTTTTTTTTTTTTTTTTTTTTTTGGTACAGGGCAAAGCTCAAGGATCTTCAAAACTGTTTCTGAGATTTTGGAAGAAAAAAAACCCAAAAAAAACAGTGGAGTTTGACTGAGAGTTGACCGATGATATAGAGGTTATACATGAGTAATATGTGGACCACAGTGGACCACAGTGGACCAGAATGGACCACAGTGGACCAGAGTGGACCACAGTGGACCACAGTGGACCAGAGTGGACCACAGTGGACCAGAGTGGACCACAGTGGACCAGAGTGGACCACAGTGGACCAGAATGGACCACAGTGGACCAGAATGGACCACAGTGGACCAGAGTGGACCACAGTGGACCAGAGGGACCACAGTGGACCAGAATGGACCACAGTGGACCAGAGTGGACCACAGTGGACCAAGTGGACCACAGTGGACCAGAGTGGACCACAGTGGAACAGAGTGGACCAGAGTGGACCACAGTGGACCAGAATGGAGTGACCAGGGCCACAGGACCAGAATGGACCACAGTGGACCAAGTGGACCACAGTGGACCACAGTGGACCAGAATGGACCACAGTGGTCCACTCTGGGCCACAGTGCCCCTCAGGACCACAGTGTCCCCTCTGGACCACAGCATCCCCTCTGGACCACAGCATCCCCTCTGGACCACAGTGTCCCCTCTGGACCACAGTGTCCCCTCAGGACCACAGTGTCCCCCCTGTGTTTGTGTGGTTTTGTCCAACCCTGTGTTGTGTCCTCAGCTGATGTGGGTCCAGACCACCTGAATCGGTTCCACCTGAACCACAGCAGTCGGGTCTGAATGGTCCATTGGTTGGTGTCTGGCGCAGCGGTGCGGTGCGGTGCGGTGCGGTGCGGTGCGGTCGTCTTTAACAAGTGTTTATTGTGTTGATCGTCTTTTTTTTCTTCAACTGATCTGTGGAAGCAACATTGACTCACCTAAGACTGAGGGACTTCCTCTTAATTCTCCTGACCTGACTGTGTTGTAGCAGAGGCAGACTCTGAAGAAGGCTCAGTCAGTCCTGGACGATCCCAGTCATCCCCTTTATGATGAGTTCAGGTGTCTTCCATCAGGTCGCAGATACAGTGTTCCTAAATGCAGGACCAAGAGGATGAGGAATTCTTTGGTTCCGACAGCCATTGTTCTGCTGAATAATTCTTTGTAATGTTGGTGCTGTTGTTTTTAATGGATTATTTATTGTATTTATTGTTGGTTTGTTGTCGGTGTGAAACTGCTGGCTGTGGAACAAACTGCCCCTTGGGGAGAATAAAGTTGACCTTGACCTTTGATCGAACACCAAATGTTGAAGGTTCGGTTTCATCCAAACAAACGTGTCCTGGTTCTGGGTCAGACTGAACCAGACCCCCCCCTGTCCAGTCCAGTCCAACCTGACCCCCCCCCCCCGGACAGTCCAGTCAAACCTGCCCCCCTGTCCAGTCCAGTCCAGTCCAGTCTAGTCCAGTCCAGTCCAGTCCAGTCTAAACCTGTCTGTCTTTTCTGTTTCCTCAGGTAAGCCTAAAGTGGAGCTCAGTTATGACCGTATGTACACAGTGACCAGCCGGCTGACCTTCACCGTCAGCAGAGAAGATGACGGAGTCCCACTGCGCTGCATCATCGATCACCCAGCGGTTAAGGACTTCCAGGCCCAGAAGTACCTGGAGGTGCAGTGTAAGTACTGGAGCTGGACTAGGACCAACAAGACCACAACACCCAGATTAGGCCTCTGGAATGTCCCACTTCCACTTTGTGGTACCGGCTTGACTCGACTCGACCTTTTTGTGTTTCCATTACGAAAAAGGACCTGGAATCTGGTACCTGACAAGGTTTCTAATAGTTCTGGATTTTTTCATTCGAGTTTAGTTTTATTCAGTTTGGACTTTTTTTTTCTCTAATTCTGTTTGTTTTAATTAGTTTTTAAAGCAGGTTTGATAGTTTTTATTAGTTTTCATTATTTTCTAAATGCTTAGTTTTAGTTAGTTGTAGTTCAGTTGTAGTTTAGTTGTAGTTTAGTTTTAGTTGTAGTTTAGTTGTAGTTTAGTTTAGTTGTAGTTTAGTTGTAGTTCAGTTGTAGTTTTGTTGTAGTTTAGTTTTAGTTGTAGTTCAGTTGTAGTTTAGTTTTAGTTTAGTTGTAGTTCAGTTGTAGTTTAGTTGTAGTTTTGTTGTAGTTTAGTTGTAGTTTAGTTTTAGTTGTAGTTTAGTTGTAGTTTAGTTTAGTTTTAGTTGTAGTTTAGTTGTAGTTTAGTTGTTGTTCAGTTGTAGTTTGTTTTAGTTCAGTTGTAGTTCAGTTGTAGTTTAGTTGTAGTTTAGTTTTAGTTGTAGTTTAGTTGTAGTTCAGTTGTAGTTTAGTTTTAGTTCAGTTGTAGTTCAGTTGTAGTTTAGTTTTAGTTCAGTTGTAGTTCAGTTGTAGTTTATTTGTAGTTCAGTTGTAGTTTAGTTGTAGTTCAGTTGTAGTTCAGTTGTAGTTTAGTTGTAGTTAGTTGTAGTTCAGTTGTAGTTTAGTTGTAGTTTAGTTGTAGTTTAGTTTAAGTTGTAGTTCAGTTGTAGTTTAGTTTTAGTTTAGTTGTAGTTCAGTTGTAGTTTAGTTGTAGTTTTGTTGTAGTTTTGTTGTAATTTAGTTTAGTGTAGTTCAGTTGTAGTTTAGTTGTAGTTTAGTTTTAGTTGTAGTTCAGTTGTAGTTTAGTTGTAGTTTTGTTGTAGTTTAGTTTTAGTTGTAGTTCAGTTGTAGTTTAGTTGTAGTTTTGTTGTAGTTTAGTTTTAGTTGTAGTTTAGTTGTAGTTCAGTTGTAGTTTAGTTTTAGTTCAGTTGTAGTTCAGTTGTAGTTTAGTGTAGTTTAGTTTTAGTTGTAGTTCAGTTGTAGTTCAGTGTAGTTTAGTTTTAGTTCAGTTGTAGTTCAGTTGTAGTTTAGTTGTAGTGTTAGTTTTAGTTGTAGTTTAGTTGTAGTTCAGTTTGTAGTTCAAGTTGTAGTTCAGTTGTAGTTTAATTGTAGTTTAGTTTTAGTTGTAGTTTAGTTGTAGTTTAGTTTTAGTTCAGTTGTAGTTTAGTTTTAGTTCAGTTGTAGTTTAGTTTTAGTTGTAGTTCAGTTGTAGTTCAGTTGTAGTTTAGTTTTAGTTTAGTTGTAGTTCAGTTGTAGTTCAGTTGTAGTTTAGTTTAGTTGTAGTTCAGTTGTAGTTGTAGTTTAGTTGTAGTTTAGTTGTAGTTCAGTTGTAGTTTAGTTTTAGTTCAGTTGTAGTTTAGTTGTAGTTCAGTTGTAGTTCAGTTGTAGTTTAGTTTTAGTTCAGTTGTAGTTCAGTTGTAGTTTAGTTGTAGTTCAGTTGTAGTTTAGTTTAGTTGTAGTTCAGTTGTAGTTCAGTTGTAGTTCAGTTGTAGTTCAGTGGTCTCTTTTCTCTTCTTCTCTGTGCTCCTATTCAAATCAATCCCAGACAGGACTCTGCTGCTTTAGTCTCCATGTTTCCAGGTAGAGTGGGGACCAGAAGACGACTGGAAACCACAAGTGAACACAAGTGACGGAGCAAAAAGTGTCGTATGGAGACAGCACAGAAAACTGAGAGAGACAAAGAAATCCATTTAACATCAATCTGACATTGACAAAGACCAAAACCAAGGGAATTTGATCCAGAATTTGTATCTGTTTTAGTTAGTTTAGTAAACACACAATACAGTTTCAGTTAGTTATGGGTTTTTGTTTTTTGTTTTGTTTTTTTTTTAACTATAGTTTTTATTTATTTCAGTTAGTGAAAATGTTTTACAGTTCTAGTTTTGGTCATTTCGTTAGTTTTCCTCGATGATAATAACCTTGGTACCTGGTACTAGTTTTTTTGAGTCTGGTACGTGATACTAGTTTTTTTGGTACCTCCTCTGCTGAGGTTCCAGGACTGGGGACCAGATACTGAAGGTGACACTGTGTAAACACTGCAGACCTCTGATTGGTCAGAGTGGTCTGGTTGCCCGCCCTTTTCCAGTAAATCTGTCGGTAGGTGAATCCACATGATGACAGTAAACTGTAAAACTGCACCAGTCGGCAGATTCAGCCTTTGGTGGACGACGTAAAAATTCAGCAGGAGTTTGACCCGGACAACACACAACAAGCGAGTTTATCAGTGACTCTGAGCGGACGACACAGAAGGAACGCACCGCATCGCTATTGCTGCGTTTCCTCTACGTGGAACTGACTCAACTTCATTCTGGTACCAGGTCCCATTCCAGACCCTTTCCACTCTGGTACCAGGTCCTATTCCAGACCCTTTCCACTCTGGTACCAGGTCCCATTCCAGGACCGTTTCCACTCTGGTACCAGGTCCTATTCCAGACCGTTTCCACTCTGGTACCAGGTCCTATTCCAGACTGTTTCCACTCTGGTACCAGGTCCTATTCCAGACCCTTTCCACTCTGGTACCAGGTCCTATCCAGACCCTTTCCACTCTGGTACCAGGTCCTATTCCAGACCGTTTCCACTCTGGTACCAGGTCCTATTCCAGACCCTTTCCACTCTGGTACCAGGTCCCATTCCAGACCGTTTCCACTCTGGTACCAGGTCCTATTCCAGACCGTTTCCACTCTGGTACCAGGTCCTATTCCAGACCGTTTCCACTCTGGTACCAGGTCCTATTCCAGACCGTTTCCACTCTGGTACCAGGTCCTATTCCAGACCCTTTCCACTCTGGTACCAGGTCCTATTCCAGACCCTTTCCACTCTGGTACCAGGTCCCATTCCAGACTGTTTCCACTCTGGTACCAGGTCCTATTCCAGACCGTTTCCACTCTGGTACCAGGTCCTATTCCAGACCGTTTCCACTCTGGTACCAGGTCCTATTCCAGACTGTTTCCACTCTGGTACCAGGTCCTATTCCAGACCCTTTCCACTCTGGTACCAGGTCCTATTCCAGACCCTTTCCACTCTGGTACCAGGTCCTATTCCAGACCCTTTCCACTCTGGTACCAGGTCCTATTCCAGACCCTTTCCACTCTGGTACCAGGTCCCATTCCAGACCGTTTCCACTCTGGTACCAGGTCCTATTCCAGACCGTTTCCACTCTGGTACCAGGTCCTATTCCAGACCGTTTCCACTCTGGTACCAGGTCCTATTCCAGACTGTTTCCACTCTGGTACCAGGTCCTATTCCAGACCCTTTCCACTCTGGTACCAGGTCCTATTCCAGACCCTTTCCACTCTGGTACCAGGTCCTATTCCAGACCCTTTCCACTCTGGTACCAGGTCCTATTCCAGACCCTTTCCACTCTGGTACCAGGTCCTATTCCAGACCCTTTCCACTCTGGTACCAGGTCCCATTCCAGACCGTTTCCACTCTGGTACCAGGTCCTATTCCAGACCGTTTCCACTCTGGTACCAGGTCCTATTCCAGACCGTTTCCACTCTGGTACCAGGTCCTATTCCAGACCCTTTCCACTCTGGTACCAGGTCCCATTCCAGACTGTTTCCACTCTGGTACCAGGTCCTATTCCAGACCGTTTCCATATACAGGTCATATACAGGTGATGTGAAGTCCTGCTGTGGTGGTTGACTGTCCACCTGAATGACCCCAGAAGAAGGGTCGTAGAAGGGTAGAAGTGTAGAAGGGTCACTTCTACACTCGTATAGGATGGGGGGGTTAGGGTTAGGGTTAGTGTGTTTAACGTCTGTTTAACGTCTGAAATGTCTTTGTCTTTTTTTTCCAGACAAACCAGAGGTGAAAATCGTGGTTGAATTTCCTCAGGGTCTGACCAGAGAAGGGAGAGAACCTGGAACTGACCTGTCAGGCCAAAGGAAAACCAGAGTAAGACCCCTGACCCTGAGCCCTGACCCTGACCCCTGACCCTGAGCCCTGACCCCTGACCCTGAGCCCTGACCCTGAGCCCTGACCCCTGAGCCTGACCCCTGACCCTGAGCCTGAGCCTGACCCTGATCCCGACCCTGACCCTGACCTTGACCCTGACCCCTGACCCTGAGCCCTGACCCTGACCCCTGGCCTGACCCCTGACCCTGACTCTGACCCCTGAGCCCTGACCCCTGAGCCTGACCCCTGACCCTGACCACTGACCCTGACCCTGATCCCGACCCTGACCCCTGACCCTGACCTTGACCCTTACCCCTGACCCTGACCTTGACCCTGACCACTGACCCTGATCCTGACCCCTGAGCCCTGACCTTGACCCTGAGCCCTGACCCTGAGCCCTGACCCTGAGCCCTGACCCTGATCCTGACCCCTGAGCCTGACCCCTGACCCTGACCCTAACACTGACCGTGACCCCTGACCCTGACCCCTGACCCTAACACTGACTGTGACCCCTGACCCTGACCCTAACACTGACCCTGATGTGATAACATTAGTACAAACACAGAATCCAAATGCAGAACTCAGACACCAAAAATTAGTTCCAAAAGGTTTATTATTCACACACTGGTGAAATAATATTATGAGTGACAGAATCTTGAGGATAATGGTTGGAGATTTCCTCCTCTGATTCGTCCTCCGGATCGAGGGCGACAGCCCGTCTCCCCGAGCGGTGTTAGGAGTATTTTCCCCGATTGGGGAAAAGCAAAGGAGGTCAGGGACGGAAACAGGTCATGCACAGGCAGGCTAACAATCGAGCAACAGGACATAAGGACAAGGCAAACTCACGTACCGGTAGTCAGAGCGAGAAGGTCAAACCAGATATCAGATGAGGCAGACAAACCGACAGGGATCAGGCAGAAGACGAGAAACCGAGGAATCCAAAACAGGTCAAAAACAGGCAGGCAAACGAACAAACGAGGTCAAAACGCTGGTAAGAACTACTGGAGTTACAAACTGGCGTCTGACAGGAGGAAGAGACAGGGTTTAAATACACAAAAGGGAGGGAAGACAACTAGACACAGGTGGAGCAAATCAGGGCGGAGACAGGTAATCAGGTGAGAGGTCAGAAAGAACAGGGAACAGGAAGTAAAGACGACAGACAAGACACATGAGGGAAAACTTAACAAAATAAAACAGGAAGTGACAAACAAAACATAAAAGACAGACAAAACCAGACTAACGTCTGGCTGCAGGTATGACACCTGATCCTGTTCCTAGTCCTGGGTTACAGTATGTGAATGGTAGCAGTAGAACACCCAGGCCCACAGTGAATGGGGTGTTTGTCTTCATCGCTCCTGCTCCTCCTTCTCCTCCTCCTCCTCCTCCTCCTCCTCCTCCCCTTCCTCCTCCTCCTCCTTCTCCTCTTCCTCTTCCTCCTTCTCCTCTTCCTCCTTCTCCTCCTCCTCCTCCTGCTCCTTCTGGGAACTGGACATCATTTCCATCTGAGCTGCTGAGGGGTTGTGTAGGCGTTACCAGGCAACGGTGTGGGTGTGGGCGTAGGCGTAGGCGTAGGCGTGTGTGTGGGCGTGGGTCACATGGGTATTCACAGCGCTGCCCTTCCCCTGTGCTCCTGCTTTGTCCTCCCTCTGACCCCCATCTGGACATGTCCACGTGTCCATGTCCACAGACCTGTGGTCCTGTCAGGTGGTCAAATCAAGGTTATTATTGTTAATGAAAACGAACCAAATGACCAAAACTACAACTGTAAAAACATTTTCATTAACTGAAATAAATAAAAACTAGAATTAAAAGAAAAAAAACATAACTAACTGAAACTGTATTGTGTGTTTACTAAACTAACTAAAACAGATACAAATTCTGGATCAAATTCCCTTGGTTTTGGTCTTTGTCAATGTCAGATTGATGTTCAATGGATTTCTTTGTCTCTCTCAGTTTTCTGTGCTGTCTCCATACGACACTTTTTGCTCCGTCACTTGTGTTCACTTGTGGTTTCCAGTCGTCTTCTGGTCCCCACTCTACCTGGAAACATGGAGACTAAAGCAGCAGAGTCCTGTCTGGGATTGATTTGAATAGGAGCACAGAGAAGAAGAGAAAAGAGACCACTGAACTACAACTGAACTACAACTAAACTACAACTAAACTACAACTGAACTACAACTGAACTACAACTGAACTACAACTAAACTACAACTGAACTACTACTAAACTACAACTGAACTACAACTGAACTACAACTAAACTACAACTGAACTACAACTGAACTACAACTGAACTAAACTACAACTGAACTACAACTAAACTACAACTGAACTACAACTGAACTAAACTACAACTAAACTACAACTGAACTACAACTGAACTACTACTAAACTACAACTGAACTACAACTGAACTACAACTGACTACAACTAAACTACAACTAAACTACAACTAAACTACAACTGAACTACAACTGAACTAAACTACAACTAAACTACAACTGAACTACAACTGAACTACAACTAAACTAAACTACAACTGAACTACAACTGAACTAAACTACAACTGAACTACAACTAAACTACAACTGAACTACAACTGAACTAAACTACAACTAAACTACAACTGAACTATAACTGAACTACAACTGAACTACAACTGAACTACAACTAAACTACAACTGAACTACAACTGAACTACAACTAAACTACAACTGAACTACAACTGAACTAAACTACAACTGAACTACAACTAAACTACAACTAAACTACAACTGAACTACAACTGAACTAAACTACAACTGAACTACAACTAAACTACAACTGAACTACAACTAAACTACAACTAAACTACAACTGAACTACAACTGAACTAAACTACAACTAAACTACAACTGAACTACAACTGAACTACAACTGAACTACAACTGAACTACAACTAAGCATTTAGAAAAAAGTGAAAACTAATAAAACTATCAAACCTGCTCTAAAAATTAATTAAAATGAACTGAATTACAGAAAAAAAAGTCCAAACTAAATCAAACTAAACTAGAATGAAAAATCCAAAACTGTTCGAACTGTGCCTCACACATTCAGGAAAACATGAGTTGGACAAAGTTTACATCTTTAGATTTTATATCAGAAGTTTCACACTGAAGAAAATATGAAAAGCCTTTTATTTTTTGTCTTGTCCAGCTCCTGTTTACTAAACAGGCTGATCACAGACAGCTGCTTACATTTACTTTTAATATCCTTTTCATTGTAATATGATGTTGTTGTTGTTTGTCAATACTCTGTTGTTGTTTTTGGTTTGTTTGTTTGATTTCCCTTTAACCCTTTCATGCTCAGTGGTCAGTCCAGTGGTCAGTCCAGTGGTCAGTTCTTCTCCAGCTGTTCTCTTGTATATTCATGGTTTGGTTGTTTCAGTTCCATATCAGCCAACACAGTGGACAGTAATGCACCATCCCATAATAACCCACTGACATTCACACCTTTACTGTAACTGTGCTGTTCTAGATAAACCTGATCTGCACGAACAGGTTTGAGTGGAAATCAATTGGTAATTGTTACAAGACTGTAATTAACAGTTTTCATACTCTGAAAGTTTTTTTTTTTCTTTTTTTTTTGCATATTATCTTCATAAAGTGAGTAATAACTAGTATTAGAGTATGTTAAGATATGAGAAAACATCAGATCAGGTGCATTAAAATGTTTTTATTCCATAGTTTTCACACAGTTGAACAGTTTGTGATGATGGGTTTTAAATACACGTTTCTTTGCTTCAAACATTAAACACATGGTGTCCAGCTGAGAGGACATTTTTGTAACACCATGAAAAAAAGGTCCATAAAACATTTCAATCACATTGTTTTTTTCATGCCGAAAGAAGAATAAAAACACTCAGGAAAAGAAATGTCGACTAAGGTTCTCATAATTCATGCATGAAAGGGTTCAGTATTTAATAGTTTTTCTGTCCACACTGTCCTGTTAACGATCAGTAAAAAACTGCGCTCTTCCATCCAAACCTCAGCGCATTCACGTGTCAGAGGTTCCGTTAAGTTCATATGAACACAAGTGGAACAGCTTTGTCTTTTCCACTGGTACAAGGTTTGAGTAGGAGGGAGACCCCCCCCCCCACTTCCATCTTTAGGGTGCCCCCCAGAATTTTATCCGTTTTAGTTAGTTTTGTAAACACACAATACAGTTTCAGTTAGTTATGTTTTTTTTTCTTTTAGTTATAGATTTTAGCTTAGCGGCCGACAGGCCGTAAGCTATTGTCGTCATGCAGCATCCGGTGTCATCGTCTGTCACCGTCTGTCATCGTCTGTTGTTGTCTGTCGTCTGTTGTTGTCTGTCGTCTGTTGTTGTTGTCGTCTGTTGTTGTCGTCATCTGCCGTCATCTGTTGCTGTTGTCGTCTGTTGTCATCTGTTGTCGTCTGTTGTTGTCGTCATCTGCCGTTGTCTGTTGTTGTTGTCGTCTGTTGTCATCTGTCGTCATCTGTCGTCGTCTGTTGTTGTCGTCTGTTGTTTTCATCTGTCGTTGTTGTCTGTCATTGTCTGTTGTTGTTGTCGTCTGTTGTCATCTGTCGTCGTCTGTTGTTGTCGTCTGTTGTCATCTGTCTGTCGTTGTCTGTCGTCGTCTGTTGTTGTTGTCGTCTGTTGTCATCTGTCGTCGTCTGTTGTTGTCGTCTGTTGTTGTCATCTGTCTGTCGTTGTCTGTCGTCGTCTGTTGTTGTTGTCGTCTGTTGTCATCTGTCGTCTGTTGTTATCGTCTGTTGTTGTCATCTGTCTGTCGTTGTCTGTCGTCATCTGTTGTTGTCATCTGTTGTTGTCGTCTGTTGTCATCTGTCATTGTCGTCTGTCATTGTCTGTTGTTGTCTGTTGTTGTCATCTGTCGTCGTCTGTCATCATCTGTCATCGTCATCTGTTGTCGTCGTCTGTCGTCCGTTACAAATCTTTCAGTCGTCTTCTTCTCCTAAACTCCAGTTCTGGTTGACTTCAGACTTGGTCTACAGCTGCTGTATGATGATGTCAACACAAGGGATTGAAATGATTTGGATCCGGATCTGATTCTGGATTTGGTGCCACTTTGACAAATGTTCCCATTCTAACAGATAGGAAGTGGATTGATCCAATAAATCAGTATCAATGATATCAAGTGTGAATTTGAATTTTGTACAGATCTGATTGAATATGAGCAAAACATGGACTATTTCTGTAATAGAATAAATACACAGAACTGGGGGAGAAGAAATGGATCTGGATACATTTACCGAAGCTTTGAATTTGGACGCTAAGATACAGGGACACTGGTCCGATTTGTATTTATTTCAGTTAAGGAACATGTTTTTAGTTTTGGTCATTTGGTTAGTTTTGGATTAGAAGCCTGGTGTGCAGACAGCTGAGCGGAGCTCAGATCCGCTGAACGAGGACAGTCTGTTGAATGACAGGAGTTTGGACCGGATCCAGGCCGTGGTCACATGTTCCGTCTGTACGGTGGAGTTAAGGAGGCGTCACATGGTCCAAGTGAAGAACTGCTGGGATGAAAAGAAGTTAGCCTTGAACTGGATAAAAAAAACAAAGAGGAGAAAAACCCTGTCATATCTCCTGGTAATCAGAAAAAGAATATTCACCTGAACTGACAGAACGTCTTAAAGCAGGGTTCTAAACTCCTGTTCTTCCAGGTTCCACATTCAGCCTGATTTAATGTGCGCTGGACCGAACCAGTGCAATAAGAACATGACAGCCAATAAGTAATGACAATAATGAAGGAAAAGTTACATTCAGTTATGCCAATGTTTACGTTTACAAACTATCCAAAAAACCCCAAAAAAAACGATGTGAATAACTTGAAAAAAATGAAATTTGTTAAGAAATGTGATTACAGTTTTCTCAGTCTTCTTCCTCCACTTCTCATTAGTCCATGTGCATTCTGGATCAGATCTCCAAAGACACTAAACACTGAGGAACAGGAAGAAAAGAGTTCAAACTGGACTGAATTTAATACAGACAGGGCCAGATTAACACTTCATTGTACCCTGGGCAACAACATTCAAGGGCCCCATCATCACAACCCCAGGATCCCTATAATCTGGCAAAATACAGAATAAATTCCAGGAATATATGTAAATATACCCCATACTTCAATACCTAACTATCATCAAATGCATTTTGATGTACAAATGTGTAAATGCTCGTAGAACTATAAGTGCACCACTATAGTCTCTTGTCAAGGCCACTCACTTGCATATGATGATATGAAAACAAAACACATTAGCATCAGTATAATCTAAAATTGATCCACTACATTAGAAAGAGAGGGAAGTGTCCTCCATTTTCATAAAAATAAATAAGAAACCATTTCCAAAGTATCCAGTATTTATTTAAAAACACTTTTTGCCAACACAAATGTATTGAATCGTCAGAAAAAGCCCACAGACTAAACACAAACATAGTCTGATAGAATCAGATATGAATTTTAAACAGAATGCCCTGTCACCTCAGAATTCAACAAGAGAGTTAAAGTAAGTGCAGTGTAAACATCTGGAAATCTGCTTTCTCTCAACAATAAACATATCTCAACATTTTCATGGAGCCACCACAAGGAAAAAATAAATATAATGTAGTATAATCTGCTAAAATAAACATTTTGGTCCCAGTTTAACTTTTAAACAGAAAACACATCACAATTCAAAGCATGTCAAGGCAAGGGTTAAACATTTTAACACTAAATATTACATATACTAAATACTATAAACAAATGGAAAACCGACAATTTCAGTAAAGAAATTACCTATTTTAGGTATGTTCTTTAAATTTTCAGCTTTTTTAATGTCCCTCTCCTTTTTTAATTTTCGTTTGGTGCTCCCACGTAGCTGCTTCTCCATGTTTGCAATGTTTTGATTTGCGTACGCTGCATATGTTGCGTAGTTCTTAACGTCTCACATCCCGCTCAGTGCACGCACGTTGATTTGCATCACCGCTGATTCGCTTTTTGGACTGACCAATGAGGAGAGGGTCTCAGCTCACGGTCACAGACAGCAGGAGCAGGGTTTCTGTGCAGTGCAATGGCTCCAGCAGACAGTTTCATTTACAAGCAAAAGATAACCAGATATTTTTGTTATGCCCGAGCTACCCACGGCGCTTCAGAGGTCGCGGGCCCCTGGGCAGTTGCCCAGTTGCCCATATGGTTAATCCGGGCTTGAATACAGACATTTCAGGTTGGACACATTTGTTCAGGTTAGTCACAGTTTATTGGTACAGGAGAGTTTGGAAATGGAAAGAGTTTCATGATTTCATGTTTTTTGCACGAAATGAAAGAGAAAAAATGGGTGTTGTCATTATTTACAGGTTATTAGGACAGGATTTGAATTTGATGCCCAAACTTGTACTGTGCAAATTCATCCCACAGGCCGGTTTTAGAACCTCTGGGGGGCCGGTTTTAGAACCTCTGGGGGGCCGGTTTTAGAACCTCTGGGGGGCCGGTTTTAGAACCTCTGGGGGGCCAGTTTTGGAACCTTTGGTGGGCTAGTTTTGGAACCTTTGGTGGGCTAGTTTTGGAATCTCTGGGGGGCCGGTTTTAGAACCTCTGGGGGGCCGGTTTTAGAACCTCTGGGGGGCCAGTTTTGGAACCTTTGGGGGGCTAGTTTTGGAATCTCTGGGGGGCCGGTTTTAGAACCTCTGGGGGGCCAGTTTTGGAACCTTTGGTGGGCTAGTTTTGGAACCTCTGGGGGGCCGGTTTTAGAACCTCTGGGGGGCCGGTTTTAGAACCTTTGGGGGGCCGGTTTTAGAACCTCTGGGGGGCCGGTTTTAGAACCTCTGGGGGGCCGGTTTTAGAACCTCTGGGGGGCCAGTTTTGGAACCTTTGGTGGGCTAGTTTTGGAATCTCTGGGGGGCCGGTTTTAGAACCTCTGGGGGGCCAGTTTTGGAACCTTTGGTGGGCTAGTTTTGGAACCTCTGGGGGGCCGGTTTTAGAACCTTTGGGGGGCCGGTTTTAGAACCTCTGGGGGGCCGGTTTTAGAACCTCTGGGGGGCCAGTTTTGGAACCTTTGGTGGGCTAGTTTTGGAACCTCTGGGGGGCCGGTTTTAGAACCTCTGGGGGGCCAGTTTTGGAACCTTTGGTGGGCTAGTTTTGGAACCTCTGGGGGGCCGGTTTTAGAACCTCTGGGGGGCCGGTTTTAGAACCTTTGGGGGGGCGGTTTTAGAACCTCTGGGGGGCCGGTTTTAGAACCTCTGGGGGGCCGGTTTTGGAACCTTTGGGGGGCCGGTTTTAGAACCTTTGGGGGGCCGGTTTTAGAACCTCTGGGGGGCCAGTTTTGGAACCTTTGGTGGGCTAGTTTTGGAACCTCTGGGGGGCCGGTTTTAGAACCTCTGGGGGGCCGGTTTTGGAACCTTTGGGGGGCCGGTTTTAGAACCTCTGGGGGGCCGGTTTTAGAACCTCTGGGGGGCCGGTTTTGGAACCTTTGGTGGGCTAGTTTTGGAACCTCTGGGGGGCCGGTTTTAGAACCTCTGGGGGGCCGGTTTTAGAACCTCTGGGGGGCCAGTTTTGGAACCTTTGGTGGGCTAGTTTTGGAATCTCTGGGGGGCCGGTTTTAGAACCTCTGGGGGGCCAGTTTTGGAACCTTTGGTGGGCTAGTTTTGGAACCTCTGGGGGGCCGGTTTTAGAACCTCTGGGGGGCCGGTTTTAGAACCTTTGGGGGGCCGGTTTTAGAACCTCTGGGGGGCCGGTTTTAGAACCTCTGGGGGGCCAGTTTTGGAACCTTTGGTGGGCTAGTTTTGGAACCTCTGGGGGGCCGGTTTTAGAACCTCTGGGGGGCCAGTTTTGGAACCTTTGGTGGGCTAGTTTTGGAACCTCTGGGGGGCCGGTTTTAGAACCTCTGGGGGGCCGGTTTTAGAACCTTTGGGGGGGCGGTTTTAGAACCTCTGGGGGGCCGGTTTTAGAACCTCTGGGGGGCCGGTTTTGGAACCTTTGGGGGGCTGGTTTTAGAACCTTTGGGGGGCCGGTTTTAGAACCTCTGGGGGGCCGGTTTTAGAACCTCTGGGGGGCCAGTTTTGGAACCTTTGGTGGGCTAGTTTTGGAACCTCTGGGGGGCCGGTTTTAGAACCTCTGGGGGGCCGGTTTTGGAACCTTTGGGGGGCCGGTTTTAGAACCTCTGGGGGGCCGGTTTTAGAACCTATGGGGGGCCGGTTTTGGAACCTTTGGTGGGCTAGTTTTGGAACCTCTGGGGGGCCGGTTTTAGAACCTCTGGGGGGCCGGTTTTAGAACCTCTGGGGGGCCGGTTTTGGAACCTTTGGGGGGCCGGTTTTAGAACCTCTGGGGGGCCGGTTTTAGAACCTCTGGGGGGCCAGTTTTGGA